>NC_026002.2:75993479-76058246 GCF_000442705.2 Elaeis guineensis | reverse complement strand
TGATCGGATCTATGGCTCAATTAATTTATTAATTTGATCAAATTTAATTAAAATTATAGAGTCTAATTAGATTAGATTCATCATATTTTATTTAGATCTAATTGGATTGGTTTGAAAGAAATCTAATTGGTTAAACTAGAGTCCCAAATGAGTGGACTCTCTCCCTTGCGCCACCCAAATTGTCTCACACCTTTTTTCACATAAAAATTAGTTTATGCATGAGAAAATTAAAAATTATCTTCTTTTGTTCCATTAAGGATAGAAATTGTTGGTTTTGATTTGAATTCAAAATGATTTGAATTTCAACTTAAAACTTATCCATATCCTTCCACACATTGCTATTTTTGAAGGGGCTCATTGTGTGAGAAAAAGAAGTCTTTCTGATAGTTTTTTATATTTAATTTTCTTGATAAGTCTCTCTTTAAGTCAGATAAGGTGAGAAAAAGTTAGAGTCAAATTAAAATTCAAAATATTTGAATTGCAATAAACTCCAGCCCTTATCTGTCTTATCTGGTTTGTGTGACAACATAAAAAGACCATAATTTTGTGCCAAAAAGAGAGCTTTTCACTGTGAGATATCAAGAGAAAGAGGGTCGAAAATACTTCTTTGATGCATGAGGTTTGGGTGGGTTTCCTTCTTTCTTGGCATGAACAAAAGAGGAGACGATCTCCTCTCGGTGAGCGACCTAGAACTGTTCTAGATTTTGGGTGAGAGAAAAAAAAAAGAGAGTTCTTCATCAGATTTTTTTACCATCCAGCATCCTCTCTATCCATCTTCAAATCAAAAAGGTCTGAGGTGATCAAAGAAGAGATCAAATCAGATCTGCCATCAGAAGCGACTGCACGAGCTAGCACTCCCGTGAGGGCTGATCGGTCTGAGGACTTCGTGTGGACCATCCGTAGAGGTCGGATGCTTGTGCAGCTATGAGTGACTAGAGAAGACTTTCAGATCTATATTCTTAATTATGAGATCGACTATCCATGCTCAGTATTGGTTTGGAACCTAGAAGTGGTAGATTAGATCTATCACTAATTGCTGTTCTTGTTCAAACTTGTAATATTAGATTCAGATTTTTATGCATATAAATTTATATTATAAATCTATTTATAGAGTTTTAAGATTAGATCTTATGTATATATTTATAGATTAAATAGTTTAATCTAATATTCTTTCTAAAAATTTTAAAATGCATGCATGAAACCCTGCGATCCATAGTGGTATCAGAGCCAGGTTGCTTATAACATGAATTTATTTTGCATATAATCTGATATTACATGTATTTAGATCTATAATTTAATTTAGATTAGATCTGATATATATATTTAGATCTAAAATTAATTATAGATCTGATCGCACAAACTGATATAAGTTGTCCTGCTGTAAGGTTTACCCTTACAGTGCAAAGATTGTCCTAGTTTGTGCTGATCTTTATATAATCTGATTTTAATTATTTAGATTAGATCTAAATAATTAATTTAATATCTGAGTAATGTAGTAATCTGATTGGATAGATCCTCATAGCCATCCGATCATAAGAAATCAGGGTATCACAACTCTATTTGCCCATTCGATGGGATCTCCTATGGCGTGTAGGGTGCTGTGCGATCTTTTCATGATGATGAATAATGAAAAAAATTTTAAAATTTTATTTTAGATCTAAAATAATATATTAGATCTAAAATTAGTATTTTGATCATTAGATGATTGATTATAAAAATATTTTATAAAATTAAAAACTATTTTCAAACATGAATGAACCCATGTCAGTCCAAAACTTAATTGAGAATTAAGCGATCTAGATTTGAGAATCAAAGATCTAAGATATTAATTTCATAATTCATGGGTTAATGGTTAGCTCGAGTCAAGTCCATTTAACTGGGTTAGACTAGGGATTAGAAATATTGATAATGGACCATATTAGTAATTGATCAAATCTAATTAAAAGTTAATTCTGATTGGGTCAATTTTTTCTCTTGATCAATTTAATAGTGTAGTTGGTCAAGTCCATATCTTTGATTAGACCAATATGGACTTTGATCGTGGCTCATGGTCGAACCAAGTCTATAAGTTGATCAAATTGAAAATGACTAACAGTTGGTGTCTAAGGTAAGTATGGTAGCTTTGATCGATGGTCATTAATTGGAAGCTATTCGCATAGATTGATCTATGTCGAGTTAATGGCATATCCTCCATCGATCTCACTTACTGCCAACATGGTGAATCATATTTTGATTAGATCACTTAATGATTGGGGTTGACCCATGCTAACTAGAAAATCAGTATGACTGATTTAGGTGTCCCTAGTTCAACTTATCTTGAGTCCTCTTTTATGACTTGTGAAGTCAGTGGAGGATTCATGATGGTTGGCTGGACCAGCTTATGCCTGATCTTCTTTAATCTGACTTGGTAAGTTATGGAGGATTAAGATTAACTGGTCAAGTTTCTTCTCATCTCTCAATTCAACAATTAAATTTCTAAAATTATTAGATCCTAAAATAAAATAGTTATGGTGATAACTAGATCATAGCCTCCCATTAAGTTAGATGATAATGAGTCCAATAGTTTAGATGATCATTGGAGGACCACATGCCTGGTGCTCATCTGACTATCAAAATATCATTCATAATATGTGATTTAGTTGTGTCTTTCTGATGATGGTCAGGTTGGTCGAGCCACACTCGGATCTGATTACTCATTTGTAGATGTACTAAATTCTGCATGTTAATGGTTGACCTAACCAGAACTTTCAGTGGAGATGCACATGCCTGCTGAAGAGGTGTTGGGGCAAAATTGAATGCTAGAAATTATTTGGTGAAATAATTGTTAAGAACCTACCCATGGGTGCACAAGGTTGGCCGAGCCACACTCGGGCCCATGTGCAGTCCATGTGGATTCTATACCCACTAAGAATTAGTGTAATTTTTGAATTGAAGGTAGAGGCTATCAATTGAATAAAATAGTGAAGAACCTTTAGACTAAAAATCATATCTTTAGGCTTAATCAATTCATATACTAATTAGGTTTTGATTTTTCTTTTGCAGTTATGGCCACCACCTTGTCAGCTCCGATCACTATTAGATAGTGATAAATTAGATGGGACTCAAATTTCGATAGCTGGTATCGAAAGCTCAAAATAGTCCTGGAGCATGAACTGATCTTGTATGTATTGACAGATCGACACTCAGAGCCAGCTCCAAATGCGTAGCACATCAGAGACACTTATCAGAAGTGGCTCAAATCGAACTATGTTCATTGCATTATCTGACGGCAATGAATGATGAGTTCAGCCATCATTTCGAGAATGCTTAGCCAAGGACATGTTACAAATATTGAACGAGTCTTTTGGCATACCGATGATGTTGAGAGGCACAAGACTAATTTGCCATCTTCAACACTCGAATGAGGAAGGAGCGTCAGTCATCGATCATGTACTGTACATGATCAAATGATTGAGCTTTTAAGCAAGCTTGGCTTTTCCTGCATGAGCAGTTGAGGAAAGATGCCCATTCTGAACTCTCTGCCCAAGTCCTACCTCCCTTTTCTTACTCATTTTTGAATGACAAAGCCTGCGGTCAATTACCATGATTTGCTGGGATTGCTGCAGAACTTTGAGAAGGATCACCAGCTCAAAAAGAGTCAGTGAATGTAGTGGAGGGTCTTCTTCTGGACGTCGACCCTTTAAGAAAGGAAAGAAGAATAAGAAGAACAAGAAAAGGGTGCAAAGTGCTGGGCACCCAAATCCATCAGACCAAGAAACCAAGTCCGATCAGAGTCAGGCGAATGCTTCTATTGCAAGAAGAAGGGGCACTGGAAGAGGAATTATCCTCAGTACATTACCTCTTTGGATCCAAACAGGCAAGAAAGAATAAGTTGTTGCTGCATAAGGTAATTATATGATAACACCTTGTAATTTCTTCAATTTATGATTCTACTACCTGGGTATTAGATACCAAAGTCTTTTAATATTTGTAATTCGTTGCAGGGTCTGCAGGTCAGTAGGAGATTTGAAGAAGATAAAAAATTTTTCAATGTTGGAGATGGAAGACCAGTTCAGTTCTAGCATTAGAAATTATTAAGCTTGTATTCAAGTCGAATATAATTATTCTTAGTGAATGTCACTTTTGTCCTTCCTTTTTATTGAACATTATTTCTGTAGGCCTCTTGGCCATAAATGTTATAAATTTTAATAAAAAAAATAATTTTAATATCATTATGAATGATGTTAATGTGATGAAATGGACAGCTGAACAATGGTATTTACATATTGTCACAACCTGTTAGTGTAATGTACACGTCCAGCAAAATCCCTAAAATTAGTGATGTCTCGATATCTATCTTTGGCACTGTAGGTTAGGTCATGTTAACAAGAACAGAATAAATAGGTTGACACAAGAAAATCTTGAAGTCAGTGATTGTGAATCACTTCCAACCTGTGAGTCTGTCTTCTTGAAAAATGACCAAGTCACTTTTACTAAAAAAGTGAGGAGCTAGTGAAGTTCTAAGTCTCATACATACTGATGTATGTGGATCGATGAACACTAGTGCAGAGGTGGATATTATTTTTTATTACTTTTACAGACACCTATCGAGGTATGGCACGTCTACTTAATGATGCATAAGTCAGAATCTTTGAAATATTCAAATAATTTATAATAAAGTAGAAAAATAAACTGAAAGAGTATTAAAACTCTTCGTCTATCAGAGGAGAATACCTCTCAGTGAGTTTCTGACATACTTAGAAGAGAATGAGATTCTCTCACAATGGATCCCTCTGGAACACCACAGCATAATGGTGTATCAAAAGAAGAATCAATCTGTTAGACATGGTTCGATCCATGATGGACTTTGCAAGTCTGTCGATCTCTTTTTGGAGATATGCACTCGAGTCGGCTTGTTATATTTTAAATAAAGTTTGAGTAAGTCTGTAAGTAAAATACACATGAGATGTGGACAGGTGTAAGCCAGCACTCTCTCACCTTAGGATTTGGGGATGTTCCGACTTATGTCAAACATCTGAAAACTGACAAGCTTGGATCTAGGTCTGACAAGTGTCTATTTGTAGGTACCAAAAGAGACCAAGGGTATTACTTCTACCTTGCTGATGAACAGAAGGTGTTCATCAGCAATAGGACAGTCTTTTTAGAAAAGAGTTCTTGGAGAAGAACTAATGCTCAAAGATTGAACTTGATGAAGTTCGATCGGTAGAAGAATCGACACAATCTAGTAAACCATTGAGTTAGACTTGATTAGATCAAATCCAAAACCTTTGTAGAAATATCTTTAAGAAGATCCGATAGAGTACCACATCAATCGGACAAATACTATGATTTTTTGATCCGAGATGGTGATCCAGTTGAACTTGATGAGAACAATGAGGATCCGATCACCTATATGGATGCGATGCAGAGGTCTGACTTGATAAATGGTTGGAAGCATGAAATCAAAATGGAGTCCATAAAAGTCAACAATATATGGACATTGTTGACCCACCTGAAGGGTAAAACCATAGGTGTAAGTGGGTCTTCAAAAGGAAGAGGGACGCAGATGAAAGGTGGAGATCTATAAAGCCCGTCTGTTGCAAAGATTACCGTCAGCATTATGTATTGACTATGATGAGATATTTTCTTGTGCAATACTCAAGTCCATTCGGATCATGCTTGCGATAGCAGCACATCTGACTATGAAATCTGGCAAATAGATGTGAAAACAGTCTTTCTAAATGGAGAGCTGGAAGAAGAGGTGTATATGATACAACTGAAAGTTTCATATCCACAGATGAGCCAAAGGTGTGCAAGCTTCAGAGGTCCATTTATGGACTTAAGCAGCATCTCAGAGTTGGAACATGCGTTTTGATAAAGTGATCAGAATGTATGGCTTCATTAAGAATGGAGAGGAACCCTGCATATACAAGTGGGTTAATAACTCGTAATAGTATTTTCTTATTTTGTATGTGGATGATATTCTCTTAATCGAGAATGACATCCCTGCATTACAAGGAATAAAAGTTTGGTTGTCATCTTAGTTCTCCATGAAGGACTTGGAGAAGCATCCTTCATCCTTGGATGAAGATCTATAGAGATAGATCTAAAATATTGCTTGGATTATCTCAGTCACATACATTGATACTGTGCTGAAAAGGTTCAGTATGGAGAATTCAAAAAGGCTATCTTCTGATAGCCAAGAATTTCTCTTCGAAGAGTGATTATCCGACAACTCCTCAAGAGAAGAGCGAATGAGTAAATTTCATATACTTCAACAATGATCTATTATGTATGCCATGATATATACTGACGAATGTGCATATCATAGGGATAGTGAGTAGATACCAGTCTGATCCAGGTGAGAACCATGGAAGGTCGTAAAGACCATCCTTAAGTATTTGAGAAATACTAAGGATCAGTGCTTATCTATGAGAATCTGACTTAAAACTTATGAGGTTTACAGACTCTAATTTTCGATCGGATCATGATGACAGCAAGAGCATGTCGGATATATTTATATCCTGAACGATGGAGTGATCTGCTGGAAGAGTTCTAAGCAGCACACTGTGGCCGACTTACTTGTGAGGCAGAATATATCGCGGCATCCGATGCTGTGAAGAAAGCTGTGTGGTTACGAAAATTTATCAACGAGCTCACAGTGGCACCCTCTTGATGGCCCCATCTTATTGTACTGTAATAGCACTGGTGTCATTACTCAAGCGAAAGAATCGAAGTCACATCAGCGGACCAAGCATATTCTGCATCGCTACCATCTGGTCTGAAAAATCATGATCAAGGTGACATTGACTTCAGAAGATTGATGGAAAGAAGAATCTGATCACCCATTAACTAAAGTTCTTATGGTAAAGGAGTTCGAAGATCATAAAATAAGATGGGTATACGATACTGTACCGATTGGTTTAGTACAAGTGAGAGTTATTGAAATATCTCAAAATCAATTCAGTCTGTTGATAGTTGTGCTATTTGATGTAATTGTATATGAATTAATTAATAAAATATTTATTTGATAATTTTCATCATAAGCTTGTACATCTTCTATATCGAATGTCTGTGTTATGATGAAAGTCCTTAGGATTATTTTAAATCGATAAAGAAGATTTATCATTTAGTCCTTAAAATGAGTTCGCGATCAAATAATATGCTATTCTAGGACGATAATATATCAAGTGTAAGTCATTGTGTACCATATATCATTGATCGTCCTCTTAATCAAGGAGTGGGAAGACACTGATATGACATACAGGTAAAATGTAGGAGTATATTTCATGGAACGTGATCAACTCTGGAGCACTCTGCTGTCAAGAGTCACTCCGAGGGATATGGGTATAAGTGTTCCTCCGATTTGAGATCACCACGATGACTTTACAAGTAACTCACTGTGCTTTGGTGCCAGACATCTGAATTTCTAATTCAAGATCGAAAGATTTTTGGACATAGTCAAGTACTTGTGAAGTCGGTGCGTGAGTCAAGATAGAATTAACTACTTCAAGGATTGAAAAGAATGCTTTGTATTTCAATTTAGTAAGACTTTGGTCAGGATAATCCTTGTGAGGAATCACAGGATTTATTAGGTTGAGACAAATAATGGATGAACTATTAAGAGTTGATAGTTTAAACTCTAAGTCATCCTAGCATAAAGAGTCAAAGAGATGAATTATATAGTAACTATATCTAAATAGGTTCTTGAGTGTTGCTTTGCATACATTCGGTCTATTCGGATGTCGGACACCATTATTAAATGGTTACTCCGATTGGTATAGAAATCAATTTTTGTGCTACCGACTTAGGTTGAACCTATAGGATCACACATATTAGAAGTTTCTCTCCGATCACATGGCTAATCTGAAGAGTTCTAGACTCTGGTGAAGAGTCTCACTGGATGGAAACTCTACTGAAGCGTCCTACTGCACGGAGACTCTAGAGAAGAGTCTCACTAGGCTTGAACTCTATCATTAATAGAGGATTAATTAGTGATTATATCACTAAGTAGCTCAATTTGATTGAGTATTAAATTTTGGATCAAGTTTGATTGAATTGGATTCAAGCAGGTCAAGTCTTATTAGGTTATGAGATGATCTAATCGGTAAAGGAGAAATGATCCTGATTTGATCAGATCTATGACTTAATTAATTTATTAATTTAATCAAATTTAATTAAGATTGTAGGAGCCTAATTAGATTAGATTCATCATATTTTATTTTAGCCTAATTGGATTAGGTTTGAAAGAAATCCAATTAGTTAAATTCTAGAGTCCCAAATGAGTGGGATTCTCTCCCTTACGCCACCCAAATTTGTCTCACATCTTTTCTCACCACACAAAATTAGTTTGTGCATGAGAAATTCAAAAAATTATCCTTCTTTTGTTGCCTATTAAGGATATGTTGGATTTGATTTAAATTCAAAATGGTTTGAATTTTAACTTAAAATCTTATCCATATCCTTCCACACATTGGCTATTTTTGAAGGGGCTCATTGTGTGTGAGAAAAGAAAGTCTTTCTGATGATTTTTCACATCCAATTTCTCTGGTAAGTCTCTCTTTAAGTTAGATATGGGTGAGAAAAAGTTAGAGTCAAATTGAAATTCAAAATGATTTGAATTATAACAAACTCCAACCCTTATCCTGTCTTATTTAGTTTGTGCGACAACCATAAAAGGGCCACAATTTTGCGTGTCAAAAAAAAAAAGAAAGCTTTTCACTATGAGATACCAAAGAGAAAGAAGGTTGAAAATATTTCTTTAGGGTGTGAGGTTTGGATGGGTTTTCTTCTTCCTTGGTGTGAACAAAAGTGGAGACCGATCTCCTCTCAGGTGAGCGACCTAGAACTATTGTAGGATTTTGGGTGAGAAAAAAATTAAAGAGAAAAGAGTCTTCATCAGATTTTTCTCTACCATCCAGTATCCCCTCTAATCTATCTTCAACATTGAAATGGTCTAAGGCAATCAAAGGAAGAGATCAAATCAGATCTACCATTAGAAGCCGATTGCATGAGCTAGCACTCCCGTGGAGGGCTGATCGATCCGAAGACTTCGTGTAGACCATCCGTAGTGGTTGAACGCTTATGTGGCTGCTTGTGACCAGAGAAGACTTTCAGATCTATATTCTCAATTATGGATATCGACTACCCATGCTCAGGTATTGGGTTTGGAACCTTAGAAGTGGTAGATTAAATCTATCACTAATTATTGTTCTTATTCAAATACTTGTAATGTTAGATTTAAATTTTTATGTATATAAATTTATATTATAAATCTATTTATAAAAGTTTTAAGATCAGATCTTATGTATATATTTATAGATTAAATAATTTAATCTAATATTCTTTCGCTAATAATTTTGAAATGCATGCATGAAACTCCTACGCGATCCAACAAAATTATACGATAACCATGTGTATGGATTCTGAAATATTTTTTTATGATAATTCAACCTATCTGGATGTCAAGAACTATTATTTGATGATATCTTGATTAGTATAGAAATTAATTTCTATGCTACCGGCTTAGTGTTTGAACCTATGGAGTCACGCTCACAAGTCAGATAAAGTAGGAAGGAATTGGCTTATGTTTATATGTCGAATTTGAGAGTACTTGATTTGATTGAATATAAACTAACTTGATTGAGAATTAAGTTATGGATCAAATAGATTTGAAGAGTTGACTATATCTAGCTAGCACTACACATGAGGTTCAGGTTCGATCTCAAGGATGAACAGTTTCTAATCTATGATCTATGGAGTATATAAGAGATTAGATTTAAGTATTGATTAGTTTTAGATTAGATCTGAATTAATTAAACTTAATTGGGTCTAAAAATTTAAGTTAGATTTGGTACAAAAGTTTTAAAGAGTTTGAGATTCACAACTTTTTGAAATTATTTCGAACCAGCTTCTAATTGGATTCGAATCAGATCCATTTTGATGAGATATGAGAATTTCTACTTGCACTGAGATTTCTCTCTTATGTGGGCTGACCAACACTTGGAATGGTGCTGGTTTGGGGTATCCTATGTGGGTGAGGGAGTGGGTGCAAATTGGTTGTCATATGTGATGACAATTCTATCTCTTGTAGGAATCCTTCTTTTATGAGTATTGAACTAATTCAAATCAGATTTGAGTTAGGACTCCTATACTTATTGGGTTATGAAATTATCTATAAATAGAGAGGGTCTCTATCTATAGATACATAGCAAACAAATCAGATTGAGAGAAGAGAGAAAGAGAGAGAGAGGCGTGAGAAGAGAAGAGCTTATCTTCTTCCCTTGGTCTCTTCCCTTTTGGTGCCACCCCTCTTCCCTTGGGTGTGGATCCTTCTTGGGCATCCCACCTGCCAGTGTGAGGTATCACACTAGCACATCTCCTTTCTCATTTGATTGGATTGTGAAGGTGATTGGATTGGAGTTCATCCTGCTTTCTTAGGGTGCTGGTGTGCATACGAAGTAGAGGGTCTGCACATCCAGGTCTCCATGAAGGTTTAATTTAGTTTAATTGAGATTTGATCTCTAGTTCTACTATTAATTAGGTAAAAATTTGATTCTTATTCATATAGATGAATAGAAAAACTTTTAGATGCAACCTAGGCCTTCCGAAGAGAAACAGTTTTCCTTCTCTTCAATTGGTATCAGAGCAGGTCTGAAATATATACATAAATAATTAAATTTTTTAAGATTAATTATATAATATATAATTGAGATTTTTTATGATATATTAAGTCTGATTTAAATCTATTTATATAAAATTTCTAATCTAATTTTGATTGGATTTGATAAGCCTAATCAATTGTTGGTTGAGGTTGTTATAAGTTTGTTATAACTGAATTCTGTTGTTGCTGAATTTTTGATGAAATAATAATATGAATTAAAATTTATTTTAAATTTATTTTAATAAAATATTAATATTATTATTTTTATTATGAAGTGAGATTTATTTTAGATCTAAATCAGATCTATTTTGATGGATATTTAGATCTGAATCCTATCAGAATTCAGCATTGTGTGAAAACAGATTTTACCAAAAATTTATTCTTTATGCATTCATATTTGCATCTAATTAATTTTTTATATGATATCAAATCTGAAATTGATATTTTATGATCAGTATGAGATATGTTTCAAATCTGATATAATGTATATGATGCATTAAAACTAATTAGATTAGATTAAGAACATAATTGATAAGATCAAGGATATATTCATGACATAAAATTATTTTATCAATAATTATATATTGATATAATTATATATAAAATTAGATTTTAAATCTTAGTAGCCTAGTACTTAGATTGATGAGATCATCAGACTATCTGGTCATAAGAGATTGAAGAGATTAATCTTTCTTTTGCCTATTCGATGGGTTCTCTTATGACATGTAGAGGTGTCATTATGATATGATTTCATAAAGAAGAAAAGTGAATAGATTTGTATATATTATTTTGATGGTAAATATATTTAGATTAGATCTAAAGTGATTTATGATTCATTACAATAGAATAAAATTTAGATATAAAATTATTTTAAATCTGAATTGCATGTTACATATGATGTAATCGGTATTAATCTAAAGATTGTCATGATGCATGAGATGTATGTGTGAAGTTTAGATCATACCTATGCATATTTAATTATTAAACATATTATAAAAAATTATTTTCATATGTTGAAACATATGATATGCTTCACCTGAAATTCTTGTAGAATAGTTCTACAGACTGAAACACATGTTTCACACATTTCATTTGAATTAAGTTTGAATGATCAAGATTTGAGAATTGAAGATTATTAAGACACCACATAAATCAATGGACAAAGGGTTAGCATGAATCAGGTCCTTCTAATGGGTTAGATCTAGGGTTAGAAATACATATGGACCGACTAGAGAAATTGATTAAATCTAATCAAGTGTTGAATTAGATCAGATCAATATTTCTCTAAATCAATCTCAATAGTTGAAGTTTGATCAAGTCCATGTGTTTGACCTTAATAAATGAACCATGATCATGGCTCCATGGTTGAACCCGAATCTTCTGGTGTGTCAAATCAAAACTAATTAACTAGTTGGTGTCTAAGATAAGTTTAGCAGATTCGATCAAGTGATTTTTAATAGGGAGCTATTCACCTAGATGCATCTACGATGAGTTAAAAGCATATCCCTCCTACTGATCTCACTTACTTAGCCAATATGGTAGACTATATTTTAATTAGGTCACTAGTCGATTCATGTAGACCCATGCCATTTAGGTGATCAGTATAACTAATTTAGGTGTCTTTAAACCAGCTTGTGTCTAATCTTTTATATGATTTGGTGAAGTCAGTGGGAGGATTTGCAACTTACAGGTTGACTTTTTCTCTTACTCTCAGATCAATAAAATCAAATCCTCTAAATTATTAGGTCCATAAAGTGATAAAATTATGAGATAACTTGATCATTGCCTCTCATTAAGGTGCGTGATAAGGAGTCCAATATTTCAAATAGACATTGGAGGTGCCACACGCCTGGTGTCTATTACATATTAAAATTATCATTCATCATATGACCATCATGATATATCTTCAGATTAATGTTTAGATTGGTCGAGCCACACTCGGATCTGGGCATCCATCTGTTGGATGCACTTGGTGTGTCATATTAATGGTTGAACCTAACCAAAATTTTTAATGGAGGTGCCACATGCCTGCTGAAGGGATGTCTGGGATAAAATCTAATTGCTAGAAGTTGTTTAGAGAAACAATTGGTTATGAACCTACCCATAGATGCACTAGGATTGGTCGAGCCACACTCGGGCCCGAATGCAGTCCATGTGGATTTTAGTACTCGCTAAGGAGTTAGTATAATTCTTCGAGTTGGAGGTAGAGGCTATCAATTCGTAAAAATAATGGAAGGATCTTTAGACTAAAGTCCATATCTTCAGGATTAAAAATAATTCATATACTAATAGGTTAATATTTTTTCTTTCAATTATGGCCAATACACTATTGTTGAAAAATATATCCTAAAGCCAATCATGTGACGATTGTGTTAATTATAAATGTATATAAATTGATAAATAATAAAAGTTATTTGATAATTTTTATCATAAGAATACATCTTCTAATGAACTTGTATGCTGTGATGAAGTCCTTAGGACTACTTTGATCAATAAAGGAGGATTTATCGCATAGTCCTTAAACTGATTTGTGACCAAACGATACACTATTACTAGGATAATAGCGATATCAAGTATAAGTCATTGTGTGTCATATGCATTGATTGTCCTTATAACCAAATGGTATAGAGATACTGGTATGGCATGCAGGTGAGATATAGGGGTATAGCATCACTGAACGTGACCAACTGTGGAGCACTTTGCTATCAAGGATATCTCACAAAGGGTATGGGTATAAGTGTCCCTCCGATCTGAGATCATCACGGTGACTTACAAGCAACTCACTGTACTTTGGTGTCAGACTAAATTAGTTTTTAATTCAATGATGAAAGATTTCTAGGTATAGTCAAGTACTTGTCAAGTCATTGCATGAGTCAAGATAAGATTGACCCCTCCAAATTAGTAGGAGATATGCATCAGTATATTTCAATTTAGCAAAACTTGGATCCAAATAATCCATGTGATGGATTTGAAAAAGATTGAAATACAATGTGGATAACTTATCTAGGATTGACAATTAAATCTTAAGTCATCCTCAAGCATTAGAGATAAAGGGATGAATTATACGGTAACCATATGCCAATAGATTCTTGAATGTTGCTTCACCATCGTTTGACCTATTCGGACATCGAGTCATTATTGCTAGATGGTTACATCAATTAATTTAAAAAAATATTTTTATACTATCAACTTAGGTTCGAATCGATGGAGTCACAATCAAAAGAAGTTTCTGATTGATCATGTGGCTGATCAATGATTGAGAATCATTCAAGAGCTTAATCATCAATTTGATTGATGATTAACCTTATGCAAAAGTTATAATAAATTAATTTATCAAGTATTAATAAATTAATGATAAATTAATTAGTAATTAGATTATTGATTAGCTCAATTTGATTGAGCAAAAAAAATTAAATAAAATTTAATTAAATTAGATTCAATTAAGATTGACCCGATTAGGTTATGAGATGATCTAATTGCTAAAGGAGAATTATCCCTGATTTGATCAGAATTTTGGTTCAATCAATTTTTAATTTGATTAAAATTTGATTAAAAATTTATAAACCTAATTAGATTGGATCTCATATATTTTATTTGGGCTAAACCAGATGTGATTTGATTTGGATTCAAAATAGAAAACTTAGAGTCCTTATTGGAATAGGACTCTTCTTCCTGCGTCAACCCAGTTTGCACGTCATATATCTCCACACACAAAATAATTTTGTGTGAGATTTTCTTATACCAAAGAGTCTTTTCTCTTTTCTATCTCACATCTAAATCTGATTTAGTTTTGATAAAAATAAGGTTCTAAACTTAGATTTTAAAATATTTCTTATCAGGAGAATTTGTTGTCTTCCAAATCTACCTCTCCATGCCAATAAATTTCTTTCTCCTTATATGTGAAATATTTTGAGAAAATATTTCATGGGAGATTAGATAGAGAATTGATTTACTATAAAAAAATATTGGAAGGAGTGTCCCTTATTTTTTTGGATATATTTTGAGATGTGGAATTGTGAAGGGAAGTAGAATCCTGTAAGAGTCCAGGATCACTAGAACTCTTCACCCCACCTCCTTACATGCCTATAAAAGGAGCTTTTGCAGTTTCTTTTGTATGTGTAAGATACTAAAAGAAATTTAACTATTTATGTGGTGGAAGTTTAGGTATGGTTTATGGCATGAAAAATAGAGAGAAGGATCCTCTCTCTTGGGGTGTGCGTAAAAACCTAAATTTTAGATTTTTGATCTTTTGAGTTTGAAAAGAGGGAATGAATTAGAAAAAAATTATTTTCTTCTCTATCTTTCTTTTACTTCTTCATATCCTTTAGAAGTTCATCTCCAACCTCTGAAAAAGTTCCAGAGATTTAAAGAAAAGATCAAAGATCGGCAAAGAAGAAGATCTTCGTGTGAGCTAGCACTCACGAGAAGATCGATCAGATCAGAGCTTCGAGTAGATTTTTTATATAGACCGGATGTGTGTGTGGCTGTGAGCAACTAGCAAAGATCCTCTCTACCATGTCTCTCAGTAGTGAAGATCATCGATCCATGCTCAGGTATCGAGTTTTAAACTCAGATTAGAAGTAGATGTGATCTACTGCTCACATGCATGCATGCTGATTTTATCTTCAATATTTTTTAGATTTTATATGCAACATATCATGTCATAGATCTTAAAGTAAGTTAATTTTATGATTATATCATATGAATATTAGATTAATTTGATTAATCTAGTTATCTTCTGCTGTAATTTTTTTGAAAAATTTTTGAAATACATGCATGAAATCGCCTACGCATTCCAACAGTGGTATCAGAGCCTAGGTTTGTTATAACATGATTTATGTATATATTAAATTTTAATTTTAATTTTATTTTGATCTGATATATGATATTTTGATCTAAATTTAATTAATGATTGATCATACAAACTGATATAATATTATCCTGCTGTAGGGTTTACCCCTTACAGTGAAAAAATTATCCTAATTTGTACTAATCATTGATAAAATCTGATTTTATATAATGTATGTGATGTTTATAATCTGATTTAGATATGATCTAAGATTGTAATCAAATTTGATTCAATTTAGATTAGATCTAAATTCATGCATATATGATATGTGATTAGATTAAATAATTTGATTAGCAAGTACTTAGATTGGGTTGATCACCAGACTGTTCGGTCATAGAAGCAAGAAGGATTTAAAAGCCCTCTCTTCCCATTCGATGGGATGCTCTTATGATATGTAGGGGTATAATGTGATTAGATCCCATGAAGAAGAATGCGAAAGGAAGAACTTACTTTTCTGTAAAATCTTAGATCTTGAAATCCTAGGTTTATTGTATGTGATATAAAGTTGTATGAAAAATAAGGCATCTAATCTATATGATTAAAGTTATTTTAATCATGATAAAATAAAATTTTAAATTATAAATATTTTAGATATGATCTAAAAGTATTATGATTGATTTTATTTTAGTGTTATGCAAGAATTTTTATATTTAAAACTCCTTGAATCATGCTCGCAAAATTACTAAGTCGATCTAGTTTTGAACTGAGTTGATCCAGTCTCCTTGTGTAGTCACTTCTATAGTGATTAAGTCGATCTAGTTTCAGAATAAAAAATATTTACATAAAATTTATTATAAATTATTTACAAAATGAAAGGATGAAATTGTTTCAAACCATAACCTTAACTATGTTGATGTAAAATTTAATTGAAAATTAAGTATTGAGTTGATTAGATCTAGAATTGTGATTTGAGATCTAATGATATTACATAAAATATGGGGCATGGGTTAGCTCAAATCAGGTCCTCTTAATTAGGTTAGACGTAAGGTTAGAATCAAAGAGTTAATGGACTAACTAGAAAATTTGATTAAATCTAATCAAATATTAAATTAGATTAAATCAAAATTTTTTTAGAACCAATACAGTAGTTGTAGATGGTCAAGTCCATATCTTTGATTAGACCAAATGGATCTTGATTATGGCTCAATGGTTGAACCCGAATTATTAGGTTGGTCAAATCAAAACTAATTAACCAATTAGTGTTTAAGGTAAGTTCGGTATTTTGATCGATGATTTTTAATTGAGAGCGGCTTACCTGATCATTTCGATGGTGTCTAAGGCAAGCTTAGCAGACCCTCCCATCGATCTCACTTATCTAGCCAATTTGATGAATTATGTCTTGATTAGATCGCTAAGTGATTCGAGTTGATCCATATCATTAAGATTGATCAGTGTGACTGATCTAGGTGCTAGTTCAATCAGCATGATCTTAATCCAATTCAATGACTTGGTAAAGTCAGTGAGAAGATTGTGGTTTACTGGTTGATCTCTGCTCATCTCTTTTTTAAACTGATTCTTAAATTTTTTAAATTATTAGATCTATAAAATGAGCTAGTTATGAGGATAACTAGATCATAGCATCCCATTAAGATGAATGATAATGGGTTCATTATTTCTGATTGACATTGCAGGTGCCATCCGTCTGGTGTTCTCTTTGAATGATAAAATTATTATTCATCATATAATGACTCTATTGTACTATCTGATGATGGTTGGATTGATCTAGCTATCTTCAGACTTGATCATTCATTAGTTAGAAATACTGAGTAGGTTCATGTTAATGGTTTGACCTAATCGAAACTTTCAGTGAAGGCCCATCGCCTACTGAAATAAAATTTGAGATAAAATTAATTATTAAAAATTATTTAAAAAAATAATTGATTGAGAACCTACCCATAGAAGCATATGGATTGATCGAGCCATCCTCAGGCTTGTACGTAGTCTATGTCGATTCTAGTATCCACTAAGAAATTAAGGTAATTCTTCGAATTGAAAGTAAAGGCTACCAATTTGTATAAAATAATGGAAGAATTTTTAGACTAAAATCTAAGTCTTTAGGCTTAATCAATTCATAAACATAGAGGTCATGTATTTTTCTTTCAGTTATGGCTAGATGTCCGTTGCTCCATTCACTGTTTGACAGTAACTGATTTATAGGACTCAACTTCAATAATTGATATCGAAAGTTGCGAATAGTTCTAGAGCATGAATAGATCCTACATATGATTATGGATCCAGCACCTGAAGTTTTCACATCCAATCTATGTGATACGATCAAAGACACTTATCAAAAGTGGCCAAATGATCATATCATCGTGTAGTGTTATTGAGAGTAGTAAAGAACATGAATTTAGTTGTAAATTCGATGATGCTCAGTGAGAAGAAATTCTTCAAATATTGAAGGAGTTCTTTTGCACCTCTAAAGATATATCTTTAGTGGGGTAATAAATCTTTGAGAAAGAAAAAGAAAAAAAAAGTACAAAAGAGTCGTGCTTGAGCTAATATGTCCGAACTGACAAAAGAGTCTAAGATTAACCTAATTTGGTAGAGTTCCTTGATTCGAACTGGCTAAGAAAGAGAAATCAGCAAAGGATTGTTGAACAAGATACTTATATGATAATATCTTGTGATTTCTCTATCTGTAACACTACTACCTAGATATTCGATATCAAAAGTCCATGTAAATTGTTGCAACGACTTCAGGTTAGTAAAAAGATTAAAAACTGCAAGAGATTTTTGAATATTGAGTTGGAAGTCATATTCCAATCCTGATTTTAGGAATCGTCAAGCCTATTTTTAATTCTAAGAATATCATTTTAGTGATTGTCATTATTGTCTAATGATTTTGTGATATCATTATGAAGGATGTCAAAATCATGTGGATAACTAAGAAATGATATTTATGAATAGTCAAGTCTGTTAGTGTATTATACACAATCAAACAAACTCTCTAAAGTAGATAATATCATGAAAGCTTACCTTTGATAATTTAAGCTCGATCATATAAATAAGAATAAGATCAACAGGAGATAATTCTTAAGGTCAATGATTGTGAATCATTGTTAACTTGTCAATCCTATCTCTTTAGTAAGATGATCAAGTCACCTTTTGCTAGAAAAGGTGAACGAGCCAATGATATTCTAGATCTGATACATACTAATATATTGGATCTACGAATATATTTCTCATAAATTTAAATTATTTAAAATATTTAAATAGTTTTATAATAAGATAGAGAAATGAACTGGGAAGAGCATTGAAACTCTTCGGTCAGAACAAAAAGGAGAATGCCCTTCCGATGAATTTTTTGACATATCTAGAAGAGAATAATGATTCTCTCTTATTGAAATCAACTTTGTTAGACATAGTTCAATCCATGATGGGGTTTACAAGTCTGCTAGTCTCCATTTAAGATTGTACTCTTAAGACTACTTGTTATGTTCTGAATTGAATTCTGAATTAATCAATCGCAAAGACTCCATATGAGATATGGACTAGGCATAAGCTGATACTCTTTTACCTTAGGGTTTGAGAGTGTTTGCTTTATGTCGAGCATTTACAAATCGATTAGCTTGGATCCTGACCCTATATATATTATTCTGTAGGATAACCAAAGAATCTAGGGGATGTTCTTTTTCAGAAAAAAAATACCTTGGTGAAGGTACTGATGCCTTTAATATGAAACTTATAAAGTTTGATAAGTAGAAGAACCGACATAATCTAGTGAACCCATAGAATCGAATTTGATCGGATCAAATTCGGAACCCATTGTAGAGGCACCATTAAGGAGATTCGGTAGAGTACCATGTCCATCGGATAGATACTTCGATATTTAGTTCTGGGACATGATCCTATTGAACTCGATGAAAACAACAAGAATCTAATCACCTACATAGATGCCATGCAGAGGTCTGACTTTGATTAATAGCTTGGAGCCATAGAGTCTGAAATAAAGTCCATAAAGATCAATGGTGTAGACATTCGTTGATTTACTCGAAGGGTAAAGCCCATAGAGTGTAAGTGGATCTTCAATAGGATCAGAGAGCACAGACGACAAGGTGGAGACCTACAAAGCTCGTTTGGTTGCCTAAGAATATTATCAACATTATGGTATTGATCATAATGAGATATTTTTTTCTTTGATAATGCTAAATATTTTAGAGTTGGAATATATATTTTGATAAGTGATTAAAACATATGACTTCATTGAGAACGAAGAAGAACACTGCAAATACAAATGGATTAATAGTTCTATGAGTATATTTCTTATCTTATATGTGAATAAAATTTTCTTAATCGAGAATGACATTCCTTACATTACAAGAAATAAAAGTTTCACTGTTATTATTGTTCTCCATAAAGGACTTTAAGAAAAGCATCTCTCATCCTAGTGATGAAGATCTATGGAGATAGATCTAAGAGGCTGCTTAGATTTTTTCAGTCTAACATACATAGAGTGTTTATGAGTAGAATTTATTCTATCATATACACCATGTATGAGACCGGATATGGTATACTCACTAGGATAGTGAGTGGATACTTAAAAGATCCGGATGAGAATCACTAGAAGGTTATCCTTAAGTATTTGAAAAATACTAAGGATCGATGACTCGGTTATGGAGAATCTGACTTAAAACTTATAGAGTATGACTTCAATTTTTAGTTAGATATACTAATAGCAAGAATGTGTCGGAATACATCTTTATCCTAAATAATGGAGCAATTTATTGGAATGGTTCCAAGCAGAGCAATATAGCCGAATTCAAATTGTGAAGTAGAATGCATTGCAGCATTCGATGCTTACAAGAAAGTTATGTGATTGTACAGGTTTACTGACAAGCTAGGAGTGACATCCTTCGATGATGGTCCTACTATATTGTACAGCACTGGAACCATAGCTCATGCCAAGGAGTCGAAGTCCCATTAGCTTACTAGGCATTTTGCATCGCTACCACCTTATTCAAAACAACTATTAAGGTGATGTCAAACTTTAGAAGATCAACAGAAAAGAGAACTTGACCAACCTATTCATTAAAATCTCAATATCTAGGAGTTCTGAGATGATAAATCGAAGATGGATATATGATACTATACTGATTGGCTTTCGTCCAAGTGAGAGTTATTAAGAAATATATCCTAAAACCAATCATGTGATTATTATGCTACTTATAAATATATATGAATTGATAAATAATAAAAATTATTTGATAATTTTTATCATAAGGATACATCTTCTAACGAACTCTTATATTGTGATGAAGTCCTTAGGACTACTTTGATCGATAAAAGGAGATTTATTGCGTAGTCCTTAAACTGATTTACGACCGAATGATATGCTATTACTAGGACAATAGTGATTTCAAGTGTAGGTCATTGTGTGCCATATGCGTTAGTTGTCCTTATAACCAACTGGTATGGAGATACTGGTATAACATGCAGGTGAGATGTAGGGATACATCATCACGGAACGTGACCAATTGTGGAGCACTCTGCTATCAAGGGTAGCTCGCAAAGGGTATGGGTATGAGTGTCCCTCTGATCTGAGATCACCACAGTGACTTACAAGCAACTCACTGTACTTTGATGTTAGACTAACTAAGTTTTTAATTCAGTGATGGAAGATTTTTGAGTGTAGCAAGTACTTGTCAAGTCAATACGTGAGTCAAGATAGGATTGATCCCTCCAAATTAGTAGGAGATATGCATCAGTGTATTTCAATTTAGCAAAACCTGAACCCAGATAATTCATGTGATGGATTTGAAAAAGATTAAAATATAATATGGATGACTTATCTAGGATTGACAATTAAATTCTAGGTCATCCTCGAGCATTAAGATCAAAAAGATGAATTATACGGTAACCATACGCCAATAGGTTCTTGAATGTTGCTTCGCCATCATTCGATCTATTCGGACGTCGGGTCATCATTGCTAGATAGTTACATCGATTGGTTCAAAAAGATATTTTTATGCTATTGACTTAGGTTCGAACCTATAGGGTCACACTCAAAAGAAGTTTCTGACTGATCATGTGGCTAATCAATGATTAAGAATCATTCAAGAGCTTAATCGTCAATTCGATTGATGGTTAACCTTATGCAAAAATTATAATAAATTAATTCATCAAGTGTTAGTAAATTAATGAAGAATTAATTAGTAATTAGATTACTAATTAGCTTAATTTGATTGAGCAAAGAGGATTAAATAAAATCTAATTGAATTGAATTTAATTAGATTTGACCCGATTAGGTTATGAGATGACCTAATCGCTAAGAAAGAATTATCCCTGATTTGATCAGAACTTTGATTCAATTAATTTTTAATTTGATTAAAATTTAATTGAAAATTTATAAATTTAATTAGATTAGATTTCATATATTTTATTTGGACTAAACCAGATGTGATTTTATTTGGATTCAAATAAGAAAACTTAGAGTCCTTATTGAAATAGGACTTTTCTCCCTGCACCAACCCAGTTTGCATGTCATATATCTCCACGGACAAATTTTTTTATGTGAGATTTTTTCACACCAAAGAGTAATTTTTCTTATCTATCTTACATCCAAATCTGATTTGATTTTGATGAAAGAAAGATTCTAAAATTGAATTTTAAAATATTCCTTATCAAAAGAATCTGTTCTCATCGAGATCAACCTCTCCATGCCAATAAATTTTTTTCTCCTTATATGGATGATATTTTGAAGAGATTTTTTATGAAAAGGAGTGTCTTATATTTTTTTGATATATTTTGAGATATAAAATTATGAAGAAAAGTAGAATCCTATAAGAGTCCAAGTTCACTAGGACTCTTTACCCCACCTCCTTACATGCCTATAAAAGGGGCTTTTAAGGTTTCTTTTGTGTGTGTAAGATACTAGAAGAGAGTTTTTCACATGGTAAAAGTTTGGATATGATTCATGATGTAAAAAATAGAGATGAGGGTCCTCTCTCTTGAGGTGTGCATAAAAATTTGAATTTTAGATTTTTGATCTTTTGGATTTGAGAAGAGGGAATAAATTAGAAGAAAATTATTTTTTTCTCCATCTTTCTTTCACTTCTTCATCTCCTCTAGAAGCTCATCTTCAACCTCTGAAAAGATTTTAGAGATTTGAAAAAAAGATTCAGATCGATCAAGAAGAAGGTCTTCACATGAGCTAGCACTCTCGAGAAGATCAATCAGATCGGAGCTTCGAGTAGATTTCTCATAGAGACTGAACGTATGTGCAACTGCGAGCAACCAGCAAGGATCCTCTCTACCATATCTCTCAATAGTAGAGATCATCGATCTGTGTTTAGATATCGAGTTTTGAAGTCAGATTAAAAGTAGATAAGATCTACTGCTCAAATGCATGCATGCTGATTTTATCTTCAGTATTTTTTAGATTTTATATGCAACATATCATGTCATAGATCCTAGAGTAGGTTAATTTGATGATTAGATCATATGCATATTAGATTAATATGATTAATCTAGTTGTCTTTCACTATAATTTTTTCAAAAAAAATTTAAAATACATGCATAAAATTGCCTACGCATTCTAACAACTATCTCTCCGTACACTGTTGGATAGCGACAAGCTCATCGATCCAACTTCGATAACTAGTATCGAAAGTTGAAGATCATCTTGGAGCATGAAAAAATTTTGTATGTCCTTACAGATCAAGCACCTGAAGAACCTGCAGTCAATACTCCTCGTGTCCCGAGAGATAGTTACATGAAGTGGCTCAATGATCGCACGACTGTGCATTGCGTGATAAGGGTAGCTATGAACGATAAAGTCATAAGCTCGAGGATGCATAGCCAAAGGAGATCATTCAAATGTTGAATGAGTCCTTCGGTACCCCTGAGGATGTGAAGAGATACAAAACCTCCTGCATAGTATTCAATGTCCATATGTATGCAAGAGGGGACTTCAGTCATCGATCATGTATCATACATGATTAAGCAGATTGAATACCTTAGCAAACTTGACTTTCCATTGCATGAATAGTTAGGCAAGGATGCTATCCTCAATTTGCTACCAAAATCTTACCTATCCTTTCTCAGTCATTATAGAGTGACAAAGCCTGCGGTAAACTACCATGGTTTGTTAGTGTTGGTGCAAAAATCTGCTTGCACCGGAGAAGCTGGAGTCGGGGAAGCTGCGGTCGCCGTCGGGACCTGCAAAGGAAGTCTAAACCGGAGGTGGGGTTGCTCCGGCAAGACCCTCCGACGCTCAAGTCAGTTCTCTGCCTCAACAAGAATGGAGTGCTCGAACGGAGAATTTAGCAGAGTTTTGAGATAAGAAATGAACTTAGAGAATAACGTATCTGGTCCCCCTTTTATAAGCGGAGGAGGCAACGGATTGATGGCAACATTTGTAACCGTCTGGTAGTGGGCCGCCCATGGTCAGGAGAATTTATTGCGAAGGGTAGTGGAGTACACACGTGGCTATTGTTACGGCCTGCCACGCAGAGCCAGTTGCAGGTAGTGGAGCGGCGTCCGTTGCCACTAGTTGTCAGCGAGTAGTGGAGTCACGCAGCACCTACCGCAGGGAGTGGAGCAGAATCGTGGCCGTTGACACAGCCTGTCAGAGAATAATGGGTCCGCCGCAGGGGGTGATGGAGCCGCATGAAATCCGCTACAGGAAGTGGAACAGGATCATGGTTGTTATTGTGACCTGCCAGGGGGTGCGGATCTATTGATTGAAGCTTGGCAGCGATCGGAGTCTGGCCTCTGTAGAGGTCCGGGAGGGGTCCTCCTGGCGGTTGGGGTCATGGGTGGAGCCCGACTTCCGTGGGAGTCCGGGCGGAACCCTCTCGGAGCTGAAGCTGCGGGCGGAGCCCGGCTCCCATAGGAGTCCAGCGGAGTCCCCTGCAATCAAAGTTAAAGGTGAAGTCCGGCTCCCGTAGGAGTCCGGACGGAGCTTACCAGCAGTTGACACCGAGAGCGGAGCCTGGCTCCCGTAGGAGTCCGGGCGGAGTCCTCTGCAATTAAAGTTAAAGGTGAAGTCCGGCTCCCGTAGGAGTCCAGACGGAGCTTACCAGTAGTTGATACCGAGGGCGAAGCCCGGCTCCCGTAGGAGTCCGGACGGACCTGTTCTGTAGTTGATGTCGGAGGCGGAGCCCGGCTCCCGTAGGAGTCCGGATGGAGCTGTTCTGTAGTTGATGTCGGAGGCGGAGCCCGGCTCCCGTAGGAGTCCGGGCGGAGCTGTTCTGTAGTTGATGTCGGAGGCGGAGTCCGGCTCCCGTAGGAGTCCGGGCGGAGCTGTTCTGTAGTTGATTCCGCTAAGGGTTCCGGCTGTGGGTATTTTATACCCAAATGTCGGAGGCGGAGCCCGGCTCCCGTAGGAGTCCGGGCGGAGCTGTTCTGTAGTTGATGTCGGAGGCGGAGCCCGACTCCCGTAGGAGTCCGGACGGAGCTGTTCTGTAGTTGATGTCGGAGGCGGAGCCCGGCTCCCGTAGGAGTCCGGGCGGAGCTGTTCTGTAGTTGATTCCGCTGAGGGTTCCGGCTGTGGGTATTTTATACCCAACATCAGTCCCCCTACTTTCGAGTTTGAATTTCAAACGAAGGAAGTACAGAGAGAGATGGGCACAGCCAGAACCGTCCCTTCGAATCCTGCGCACTGCCGCCTCCAGATATTTTGGCATTTAATGTATGTACGTCAGAGCCCGCTTTTCGATGAAGGTGACCTGAAGGGTCTTTTCGGAACCCCCGTCGAAACGTGATCCCCAAGCACCGTGCCACGGGAAATTGCGAACGGTCAACCCTCGATAGCGATGAAGGGGATAAGCGCGACACGTGGCATGCACCAGTTGGCTCAGGAAGACTCGCCGCCATAACTGTGCTAGGATCCATCGGCTATTTAAACCCCCTAGTCCTTTCATGGCTTCATCCTGGCGCCTTTCTTTCGCCTGAGAGCCTTGCTTCCCTCGCACCAGTCCTTGCCTTCTTCAGCCCCCCAATTCTTCTCTGAGAGTTTCTACACCATGTCCTCTACCCCGGAGGCTGTTCTTGAGGGGATTTCTAGGGCGTGGAGGAAGGTGAGGAGGAGAACGGCGGCCGGTGAGAATCTCCATCGTTTTAAAGGGGGCTCAAAAAAGAATTCCTTCAACAACAGGGGTTTAATAACGGGGGCTGTCGGTGAAGTTATTCTGCCCGTGAATTTTGGAATAGCAAGGTGGGGTGATACCAATCAAGAGGGCAGAGCGGCCGTCATAAGCCATGACGGGATCCTTGACGCCGTCGGGGCCGAGGGATCGGAGGCGGTCGACGTCGACGATGGGGTAGTGGAACTTGTTGCGGGGATGGTGGAAGTAGCGCATGCCGACCTTGCCGGAGCATTTTGGGTGGCGGCTGTCGTGGAGCATTCGGAGATGAGGCACATCTCTGGCGTCGCTACCACTTCCAAGGTGATTCCGGTTCTTCTTGAAATAGGTCTTCGCTACTGCCGCCGTTGCCCTTACCGCCTCCAGAGATCTATCCCACCCTTTTCTCGCTAGAGTTGGGACTTCGGAGACAGAATGAGGCGAGATGGGGCGAGAGCGGTTACACGCACTGGAGAACGCAACTGAGAAGGACAGAGATGGGAAGAGGAGCTCGCAGCTCGGAGCGGCCTCCGGTTCACCCTTCCCGAACCGTGTTTGCGAGGCTTGCGATGACGTGTATCTTCTTCTTCTTCTTTTTCTGACCCACCGGGTCCTGTAATGTATACTCTTGTTGAATGAAAAAGAGATTTTGTTACCTCGTCTGCATCTCGCATTAAATAGTTGTCTGTCGAACTTCTTCTCTTCTTCTTTTCTTTTTTCGCATCGTCCCAAGGTCATCGACGACCTCTTCTGTTCATGTGGGGTTGTCATTTGCCGAGCTACTTTTCGATTCTTACGCCATTCGAAGATACCCGATTGTCATTCCGTCGATGGTTGCAGGTTCGCTTGGGGCCCTTCGGGCCCGAGGTCCCTCCTAGGCCTTGAGTTTGGGGATTCAAGCTTCCATTGCCTTCGGGCACTGTTTGCTTTCCTTTTTTGCTTGGGATTTTTCTCTGCTGAAGTCGGAGCTAAGTTCGGCTCCCTTGGGAGTCCGAACGGAGAAGCCCTCCTGAAGTTGGAGTAGCCTGGCTCTCGTAGGGGTCAGGGCGAAGTCTTCCTGCAATCAAAGTCGTAGGCAAAGTCCGGGTCCCGTAGGGGTCTGGACAAGGCCTATCGGCAGTTGCTGTTGTCAGCGAAGCCCGGCTCCCGTAGGAGTCCGGGCGGGGTTATCCTGTAGCTGATGTCGGCGATGGAGCCCGGCTCCCGTAGGAGTCCGGGCGGAGTTTTCTTTGGCGTCGTGGACGGAATCCGGCTCCCGTAGGAGTCTGGGTGAAGTCTTCCTTGGCGTCGGAACCCGGCTCCCGTAGGAGTCCGGATGAAATCTTCTTTGGCGTCGGAACCCGGCTCCCGTAGGAGTCCAGATGAAATCTTCTTTATCGTTGGAACCCGGCTCCCGTAGGAGTCCAGGTGAAGTCTTCTTTGTCGTTGGGACCCGGCTCCCGTAGGAGTCCGGATGAAATCTTCTTTGGCGTCGGAACCCGGCTCCCATAGGAGTCTGGATGAAATCTTCTTTGTCATTGGAACCCGGCTCCCGTAGGAGTCCAGGTGAAGTCTTCTTTGTCGTTGGGATCTGGCTCCCGTAGGAGTCCGAATGAAATCTTCTTTGGCGTCGGAACCCAGCTCCCGTAGGAGTCCGAATGAAATCTTCTTTGTCGTTGGAACCCGGCTCCCGTAGGAGTCTGGACCTTTCATTTTGCTCGAGCCGGCATGAGGTTTTCCTCTCGTTATCAGCCTGGCTTGTGGGGGCGCGTTAGGGCGCTGTAGGGCCTCTCCCCCATCCGGTCTAAAAGAATCGGGCCTTCGACTTTGCTCATGTCAGGATGAGGTTCTCCTCCTGTTCCTGACATGGCTGTGGGGGCACATTAGGGTGTTGTAAGGCCTCTCCCCCCATCCGGTCTAAAAGAACCGGGCCTTTGACTTTGCTCAAGTTAGGGCGAGATTCTCCTCCTGTCCCTAACAGGGCTGTGGGGGCACATATGGGCGTTGTAAGGCCTCTCCCCCCATCCGGTCTAAAAGAACCGGGCCTTTGACTTTGCTCAAGTTAGGGCGAGGTTCTCCTCCTGTCCCTAACAGGGCTGTGGGGGCACATATGGGCGTTGTAAGGCCTCTCCCCCCATCCGGTTTAAAAGAACCCGGCCTTTGACTTTGCTCAAGTTAGGGCAAGGTTCTCCTCCTGTCCCTAACAGGGCTGTGGGGGCACATATGGGCGTTGTAAGGCCTCTCCCCCCATCCGGTCTAAAAGAATCGGGCCTTCGACTTTATGAGATTGCCCTTTTATTTTTGACACAGTTTGCTTGAATTGTCTAAAGACACATGGGTATGCAATTTTTGACTAAAACGAAGTTACTGGTAGTACATCCGTAAGTTTTCTGAGCTCCACGATCGTGGGAGGTCGGCTCCTCCGAGCTCCTTGAGATAATAAGTTTCGGGCCGAACTACTTCTTTGACCTCATAAGGTCCCTCCCAGTTCGGGGCGAGCTTCCCCCGGTCCTGAGGTTGTGAGACAGCAGCTCGTCGAAGCACCAGATCTCCTGCTTTAAAGGCTTTGCTCTTGACCCGGGCGTTGTAATATCGGGCAACTTTCTGTCTGTAGGCTGCCATTCGAACCTGAGCAATCTCCCGCCTTTCTTCCAGTAGGTCGAGGTTGGCTCTGAGACTTTGTGTATTTTGGGGTTCGTCGAATGTCACGACTCGTGCTGACGGGAGTTTAAGCTCGATCGGGATGATGGCTTCCGTACCGAAGGCTAAAGCAAAGGGAGTCTCCCCTGTAGGTAATCTCTGGGTGGTTCGATACGCCCATAGCACATGATAAAGCTCGTCCGCCCAAGTTCCTTTTGCTTTTTCAAGCCTTATCTTAATTTCCTGCAACAGGGTTCTGTTAGTTACCTCAGCTTCGCCGTTCGCCTGAGGGTGGGCTACTGATGTGAAGTTGTGGGAGATGTTTAGATCTTCACAGAATTCGGCGAATCTTGTTCCCACGAACTACCATCCGTTATCAGTGATTAGGGTTCTAGGCAGACCGAACCTGCACACAATTGACTTCCAAACGAAATCTTGTACTTTTGCTTCTGTGATTTTTGCTAGTGGTTCGGCCTCGACCCATTTGGTGAAGTAGTCGATCGCTACAAGGAGGAACTTCCTTTGCCCAGACGCCATGGGAAAGGGGCCGAGAATATCCATCCCCCATTGTGCAAAAGGCCATGGGGCACTCAAAGGTGTGAGCTCGGTAGCGGGTTGTCTCTGGACGTTGGCGTATCTCTGGCATCGATCATACTTTTTGACATATTCAATCGAATCATGATGCATTGTTGGCCAGTAATACCCTTGGCGGAGTAGCTTGTGGGATAAAGATCTGGCACCCAAATGGTTTCCGCAAGCCCCCTCGTGTACTTCCCATAAAGCGTAGTCAGCTTCTGAGGGTCGGAGACACCTTAAGAGGGGCAGGGAGTATGATCTTTTGTATAATTTGCCCTCATAAAGGATGTACCGGGTGGCTTGATTTCGGAGTTTTCGGGCCTCTTTCACGTCCTGGGGGAGAACTCTATCTCTAAGATAGGTTATCAGTGGGTCGACCCAACTGAGCTCGTGGTCGATCTCCATTATGGGCCGCGGTTCTTCTGTACTCGGATTTTTAGAACTTCAAAGAGGATGCCTTTGGGCAATTCGGCCGGAGCCGATGTCGCCAGCTTGGAGAGAAGATCGGCTCTGGTATTCTCTGACCTTGGCATCTGCCTGATGTCGAAACTGCCAAAGGTGGGGGTGAACTCCTTTACTTTCTCAAGATATTTGGCCATACTATCCTCCCGTGCTTCATAGCTCCCGCTGACTTGTCCCACCACAAGTTGGGAGTCGCTGTGCACCCAGAGTTGACCTATTCCAAGCTCTTTGGCGATCCTTAATCCTGCAATCAGAGCTTCATATTCTGCTCCATTGTTTGTTGCGGGGAACTCGAAATGCAGAGCGTACTCCGCGATGACTCCCTCCGGGCTGACCAAGATCAGGCCTGCACCCGTGCCTGCCATGTTGGAAGATCCATCCACATAGAGGGTCCAAAAGCAATCGGAGGGACTGGCTTCTTCGTTGGCGAAGTTCGGTTGAGTCTTCAGGTCGTCAACTTTGCTTTGCTCAGGTTCGGCCTCCTCGGGGATGGTGCACTCTACTATGAAATCTGCCAATATTTGGGTCTTTATTGCTGGTCTAGGTTTGTAGTTGATGTCGAATTCTGTGAGCTCGATTGTCCATTTTGCCATTCTTCCAGAGGTATCAACTCGGTGCAAAACCGCCTTGATCGGTTGATCGGTGAGTAGCGTCACCGTGTGCCCTTGAAAGTAAGGTCGGAGTCTCCGAGCTGCAATCAACAAGGCGTAGGTCAGTTTTTCTAATTTAGTATACCTGGTCTCGGCGTCCCTCAGTGCGCGGCTAATGTAGTAGACCGGTCGCTGGACTTTCATTTCTTCTTTGACAAGGACAGCTGCGAGGGCTGTGGGAGAGACTGCCAGGTACAAAAATAGTTCCTCCCCAGGTTCGGGCTTCGCCAGGAGTGGGGGTGAGCTAAGGTAGCCTTTTGATTCTTTGAATGCCTGTTGGCATTCAGAGGTCCAACAGAAGTTTTTCGACTGCTTGAGGGTTTGAAAGAAGGGCAAACATCATTCGGCCGATCTCGCGACAAAGCAATTAAGAGCCGCAATCCTTCCCGTGAGGCACTGAACCTCCTTGATCGACCTTGGGGCGGTCATCTCTTGGATGGCGCGAATTTTTTATGGATTGGCCTCAATCCCGCGCCCCGATACCATGAAGCCCAGGAACTTTCCTGAGGTTACCCCAAAAGCATATTTGGTCGGGTTCAGCTTCATTCTATACCTTCGAAGAGCGCCAAAGGTTTCCTCGAGGTCGGCGACATGATTTCTGGAAGACCTGCTTTTTACAAGCATATCGTCCATGTAAACCTCCATGTTTCGACCGATCTGCTCTTTGAAGATTTTGTTCACCAGTCATTGATAGGTGGCGCCCGCGTTCTTGAGGCCGAACGGCATGACCCTGTAGCAGTAAAGGCCGCGATTAGTGATGAAAGCTGTCTTTTCTTCATCTTTCGATGCCATTCTAATCTGGTTATAGCCGGAGAATGTGTCCATAAAAGTTAGGAGCTCATGGCCTGAGGTAGCGTCCACCAGTTGGTCAATTCTGGGAAGGGGGTAGCTATCCTTTGGACAAGCCTTATTCAGCTTTTTGAAGTCGATACACATCCTCCACTTGCCGTTTGCTTTCTTGACCAAAATAATATTGGAGATCCACTCAGGATAATTGACTTTCTTAATAAATCCGGCCTTGAGAAGCTTATCTACTTCCTCGGCTATCGCCTTCTGCCTCTCCGGGGCATGACTCCGGATTTTTTCTTTTGTCGGCCGATGTTTAGGGTCAACCGCCAGATGATGTTCCATGACTTCTGTGTCGATCCCCGACATATCCGCCGAGACCCATGCGAAAACGTCCGCATTCCTTCGGAGGAAATCTACGAGACGCGTCCGCACCTCCTCCCCCAGGTTGGAGCCAATTAACACCACATGCTCCGTGTTTCCATCATTCAAAGGGATTGGTATTAGGTCTTCGATAGGACCGCCCCTCTCTTCAGTGAGGTCATCGCGAGCATCCAATCCATCGACCGGACAGAGGTCCGCTTGATCGCTCCTTTGCAAGGCGATGTTGTAACAATGTCTGGCCAGGGCTTGGTCTCCCCAGACTTCTCCGATCCCCTGGTCGGTGGGGAACTTCAGTTTCAAATGGTAGGTTGAAACAACAGCTCTGAGGGCATTGAGGTCGGGTCGGCCAAGGATTGCATTATAGGCAGATGGTGCCTTTACCACCAGGAAATTCACCAAAGCTCTGGACTGCTTTGGATACTGACCCGCGGTCACAGTCAAAGCTATCATTCCCTCCGTTGGAACGGCGTCACCGGTGAACCCTATCAAGGGGGAGCAAATCGGTCTCAGATGACCGCTAAGGGTGGCCATTCTTGAAAAGGCGTTGTAGAACAGGATGTCGGCCGAACTCCCGTTGTTGACGAGAATGCGACGGATGTCGTAATTTGCTATGTTCAAGGAAACTACGACCGCATCATTATGAGGGAATTGGACTCCCTGGGTATCCACTTCAGTGAAGGTTATGGGTTCTTCAACTTTTTATCGCTTGGGGGATGCAGCCGGTACACTGATTGCCTCCCGCCGGGATTCCCCCGAGATGACGTTGACGGAATCCGACAGAGACCGATCATCCGGCCACCCCTTATCGGCGACCATAGCCGGAGGTAGTTGTGCAGAGACCTCGTGAGAGGGCATCCGATGAGGGAAGGAGGATTGGGCGCCGGAAAAGATGATCGGAAGCGGATCCGTTGAGCGCTCCCTTAAGAACAAGGGTATTGCGAAGACACAGCCCTTCTTCTAGCGCCAATCCTGTTGGTGCAAAAATCTGCTTGCGCCGGAGAAGCTGGAGTCGGGGAAGCCGCGGTCGCCGCTGGGACCTGCAAAGGAAGTCTAAATCGGAGGTGGGGTTGCTCCGGCAAGACCCTCCGACGCTCAAGTCAGTTCTCTGCCTCAACAAGAATGGAGTGCTCGAACGGAGAATTTAACAGAGTTTTGAGATAAGAAATGAGCTTAGAGAATAACGTATCTGGTCCCCCTTTTATAGGCGGAGGAGGCAACGGATTGATGGCGATATTTGTAACCGTCTGGTAGTGGGCCGCCCATGGTCAGGAGAATTTATTGCGAAGGGTAGTGGAGTAGACACGTGGCTATTGTTACGGCCTGCCACGCAGAGCCAGTTGCAGGTAGTGGAGCGGCGTCCGTTGCCACTAGTTGTCAGGGAGTAGTGGAGTCGCGCAGTACCTGCCACAGGGAGTGGAGCAGAATCGTGGCCGTTGACACAGCCTGTCAGAGAATAATGGGTCCGCCGCAGGGGGTGATGGAGCCGCACGGAATCTGCTACAGGAAGTGGAACAGGATCATGGTTGTTATTGTGACCTGCCAGGGGGCGCGGATCTGTTGATTGAAGCTTGGCAGCGGTCGGAGTCCAGCCTCTGTAGAGGTCCAGGAGGGGTCCTCCTGGCGGTTGGGGTCGTGGGTGGAGCCCGACTTCCGTGGGAGTCCGGGCGGAACCCTCTCGGAGCTGAAGCTGTGGGCGGAGCCCAGCTCCCGTAGGAGTCCGGGCGGAGTCCCCTACAATCAAAGTTAAAGGTGAAGTCCGACTCCCGTAGGAGTCCGGACGGAGCTTACCAGCAGTTGACACCGAGAGCGGAGCCCGGCTCCCGTAGGAGTCCGGGTGGAGTCCTCTGCAATTAAAGTTAAAGGTGAAGTCCGGCTCCCGTAGGAGTCCGGACGGAGCTTACCAGTAGTTGATACCGAGGGCGGAGCCCGACTCCTGTAGGAGTCCGGACGGAGCTGTTCTGTAGTTGATGTCGGAGGCGGAGCCCGGCTCCCGTAGGAGTCCGAACGGAGCTGTTCTGTAGTTGATGTCGGAGGCGGAGCCCGGCTCCCGTAGGAGTCCGGGCGGAGCTGTTCTGTAGTTGATGTCGGAGGCAGAGCCCGGCTCCCGTAGGAGTCCGGGCGGAGCTGTTCTGTAGTTGATTCCGCTGAGGGTTCCGGCTGTGGGTATTTTATACCCAAATGTCGGAGGCGGAGCCCGGCTCCCGTAGGAGTCCGGGCGGAGCTGTTCTGTAGTTGATGTCGGAGGCGGAGCCCGGCTCCCGTAGGAGTCCGGGCGGAGCTGTTCCGTAGTTGATGTCGGAGGCGGAGCCCGGCTCCCGTAGGAGTCCGGGCGGAGCTGTTCTGTAGTTGATGTTGGAGGCGGAGCCCGGCTCCCGTAGGAGTCCGGGCGGAGCTGTTCTGTAGTTGATTTCGCTGAGGGTTCCGACTGTGGGTATTTTATACCTAACAGTTAGGATTACTGCAGACTTTTGAGAAGGATCACCAGCTCCAGAAAGAGCCAATGGATTTATTGAAAGGTTCATCTACAAGACGTCGATCCTCTAGGAGAGGAAAGAAGAAAAAGATGTGAAATCCCATACCGTCGATCTCAAGCAGAGCAAACCATCAAAAGTTGATAAGAGCCAAACAGAGTGCTTCTTCTGCAAAAAGCTGAATCATTGAAAAAGAAATTATCCTGCTTATATAGCTATCCTTGACCCAAACAGGCCTAAAAATAAGAGAAAGAAGCAAGCAGTTGCTTCACAAGGTCCTTATATAATAACTCTTTATAATTTCTTTATTTATGATACTACTATCTGGGTATTGGATACCGAAAGTCCTATTAATATATGTAATTCGTTGCAAGGACTGCAGGTAAGTAAGAAGTTTCGAGATGATGAGTGGTTCCTTAACATTGGGGATGGGAGTCTTATTCTAGTTCTGGTCTTAGAAACTTTGCAGCTTGTCTTCAAGTCTAGTAGTATCATGTTAAATGATTATCATTATTGTCCCTCATTTTTGATGAATGTCATCTCTGTAGGTCTTTTGGCCAAACTTGGTTATAAGTTTATAATAAAAGATAATTTTTGTGATATCATTATGAATGATACTGCAATTATATGTGGATAATTAAAATATGGTATATACATAATATCACGGCCTGTTAGTGTAATGTATATAGTCAGTAAACATCCTAAATTAGATAATATCAGTGAATCCTACTTTTGACATTGTAGGCTTGGTTATGTGAATAAAAATAGGATTGATAGATTGATCAAGGAACGTGTCCTTGAGATAGATAATTATGAATCATTACCTACTTGCAAGTCCTGTCTACTTGGTAAGATGACTAAGTCACCTTTTAAGGAAAAAGATAAAAGAGCCAGCGATGTCCTAAGTCTAATACATACTGATGTATGCGAACCTATGAACATAAGTGCCAGAGGAGGATATTACTACATTATATTTACAGATGATCTATCGAGGTATGGGTATATCTATTTTATGAAGCATAAGTCAAAATCATTTAAAATGTTCAAATGATTATGTACTGAAGTAGAGAAACAAACTAAAAAGAGTATTAAAATCCTTCGATCAAACCAAAGAGATCAATACCTCACTAGTGAGTTCCTGACATATCTGGAAGAGAATGAAATTCTCTTATAGTGGACCTCTCCTGAAACACCACAACATAATGGGGTGTCGAAGAGGAGGAATTGAACCATGTTAGACATGATCCAATCCATAATGGGCTTTGCAAGTTTGTCAATCTCCTTCTGAAGATATACTCTAGAAACTGCCTGCTATATTTTGAATAAAGTATCCAGCAAGTCTGTCAATAAAACTTCATATGAGATATGGACTGGGCGTAAGTCGGTGCTCTCACACGTTAGGATTTGGAGGTGTCCAGCTTATGTCAAGTGTTTAAAGATAGATAAACTTGGACCGTAGTCCGACAGGTACTTGTTCATAGGGTATCCAAAGAAAACTAAAGGGTACTACTTCTACCTCACTACAGAATAAAAGGTGTTTGTCAGCGTCGGATAGTCTTTTTAAAAAAATAATACCTTGGTGAAGAAGCTAATGCCTGTAAAATTGAACTTGATAAAGTTCATGAGGTAGAAGGATCGACACACATAGAATTGGATTTGATTGGTGAATCGAATCCAAAGCCAGTAGAGGTGGCATTAAGGAGATCTGATAAAGTACCGCATCAGTCGGATAGATACTATAGTTTCTTGATCCGAGATGGTGACTCCATCGAACTTGATGAGAACGATGAGGATCCGATCACCTATATCGAGGCCATGCAAAGGTCTGACTTCCAAAAATGGCTTGACGTCATGAAATTCAAGATGGAGTCTATGGAGATCATGGTATATGGACACTAATTGATCCGCCTGAAGGGATAAAACTCATAGGATGTATATAGATTTTTAAGAAGAAAAGAGGAGCGGACGGAAAGGTAGAGACCTATAAAATCTGTATAGTTGCCAAGGATTACCATTAGCATTATGGTTTGACTATGACGAGACGTTCTCTCTTGTGACAATACTCAAATCCATCCGGATTATGCTTGCTGTCACTGTACACTTAGATTATGAGATCTAACAGATGGATGTCAAAATCACTTTCCTTAACGGAGAGCTGGAAGAAGAGGTGTATATGATACAACCTGAAGGATTCATATTCATAAATGAGTCGAAAGTGTACAAGCTGAAAAGGTCTATTTATGGACTTAAACAGGTGTCTAGGAGTTGGAACATGCATTTTGATAAAGTGATCAAAACATATAGCTTCATTAGGAACGGAGACGAGTCATGCATCTACAAGTGGGCTTCCGATTCTGTAGTCATCTTTCTTGTGCTGTATGTGGATGATATATTGTTACTAAAAAATGACATCCCGACTTTGTAGAGTATAATACTGTGATTATCATCATAATTCTCCATGAAGGATTTGGGAGAAGCATCCTACATCCTTGAGATGAAGATCTATAGGGATAGATTTAGAAGATTACTTGGATTGTCCCAATCCATGTACATTGATACTTTGTTGAAGCAGTTCAACATGGATAATTTCAAGAAAGGCTATCTTTCGATAGGTCATGGGATTACTCTTTCCAAAAAGGATTGTCTGACAACTCCTGAGGAGAGAGCGCATGAGTAGAATACCGTATGCTTCAAAAGTGAGATCTATCATATACACTATGACATGTACGAGGTCGGATGTGGTCTAGTCACTAGGGGTAGTGAGTAGGTACCAGTATGATCCGGGTGAGAAGTATTGGAAGATTGCGAAAGTAATTCTTAAGTATTTGAGAAATACTAAAGACCAATGACTTATCTATAGAGACACTAACTTGAAACTTATGAAATATACTGATTTCAGTTTTCAGTCAGATTGTGATGATAGCAGAAGCGTGTCGGGCTATATATTTACTCTGAATGGAAGAGCTGTTTGCTGGAAGAGTTTCAAGCAACATACTGTGGCTGATTCTGTATGCGAAGCGGAATACATTACTGCATTGGATGCTGTAAAGGAGGCGATGTGGTTATGAAAGTTCATCAGCGAGCTGGGAGTTACACCTTCCATTGATGGTTCTATCCTATTGTACTATGATAGCTCCAATGCCATAGCTCAAGTGAAAAAACCTAAGTCACACCATAGTACCAAACATGTTCTGTGCCGTTATCATCTGGTGCGAGATATCATAAATCGAGGTAACGTCGAGCTTCAAAAGATTGACAAAAAGAAGAACTTAGCTGACCCTTTCACTAAAGCTCTCGAGATTAAAGAGTTCGATGACTTCAAATGAAAGATAGGTGTAAGATACTGTCCCGATTGGCTTTAGTCCAAGTGAGAGTTGTTAAAAATTATATCCTCAAATCAATTGCATCACGATTGAGTTTATCTTTGTATATAAATTATTGATTATTGAATAAAAATTATTCTGATATTTTTCATTATAAAGTTACATCTTATTTGAACTCTTGTACTGTGTTGAAGTCCTTAGAACTATGCTAGTGTGCGATAAAGAGAAGATTTATCGTATAGTTCTTGAACATATTCGTGACCAAATGATACGTCATTATAGGATGATGATATTTATGGAGTGTAAATCATTGTGTGCCATATGAGTTGGTTGTCCTCTTAATCAAGGAGTATGATGACACTGATATGGCATACAGGTGAGATATAGAGGTACATGATCACTAAACAAATGACTCACCTACTGAGCATTCTGCTATCAAGAGCTGCTCGTAAAATACATAGATATAAGTGTCTTTCAGATCTGAGATCACCATAGTGACTTGCAAGTAACTCACTGTGCTTTGATGTCGGACTATCTGGATTTCAATGCAGTGACGGAAGGCTACTGGATACAGTCAAGTACATACGATGTCTGTGTGTAGATCAAGATGAAATTGACCCCTCCAGATTATTGAAGTTGATGTATCACTGTATTTTAATTGAGCAAAATCTTGGTCAGAATAATCCATGAGATGGATTTGAAAGGTTGAAATACAATGCGGATGAAGCAATCTTGATTGATAGTTAACCTGAGACCATCTTAGAGCATCTAGGATCAAAAGGATGAATTATGCGATAACCATATGTATGGATTTTAAAATATTTTTTTATAATAATTCAACCTATCTAGATGTCAAAAACTATTGCTAGATGGTATCTCAATTAGTGCATGAATTAGTTCCTATGCTACCGGCTTAGTGTTTGAACCTATGGAGTTACGCTCATAAGTCAGACAATGTAGAAAGAAATTGATTTATATTTATATATCCAATTTAAAAATATTTGACTTGATTGAACATAAGCTAACTTGATTGAGAATTAAGTTATGGGTCAAATAGGATTGAAGAGTTGACTATGTTTAGCTAGTACTACACATGAGGTTTAGGTTCAATCTCGGAGATGAACAGTTTCTGATCTATGATCTATGGAGCATATGAGAGATTGAATTTAAGTATTGATTAATTTTATATTAGATCTTAATTAATTAGACTTAATTAGATCTAAAAATTTAAGTTAGATTTGGTACAAAAATCTTAAAAAATTTGGGATTGACAGCCTTTCGAAATTATTTCGAACCAACTTTGAATTAAATTCAAATCGGATCCATTTTGATGAGATATGAGAATTCTCACTTGCACTAAGATTTTTCTCTCATGTGAGCTGACCAACATCTAGAATGGTGCTGGTTTGATGCATCCCATATGGGTGAGAGAGTGGGTGCAAATTGGTTGTCATATGTGATGACAATTCTATCTCATATTGGAATCCTTCTTTCATGAGTATTGGACTAATTCAAATTAGATTTGAGTTAGGACTTCTATACTTATTGGATCATGAAAATCATCTATAAATAGAGAGGGTCTCTACCTATTGATGCATAGCAAACAAATCAGATTGAGAGAAGAGAGAAAGAGAGAGAAATGTGAGAAGAGAAGAGCCTATCTTCTTCCCTTGGTCTCTTCCCCTTTGGTGCCGCCCCTCTTCCCTTGGGTGTGGATCCTTCTTGGGCATCCTACCTACTAGTGTGAGGTGTTACACCAGTACATCTCCTCTCTCATTTGATTGGATTGCAAAGGTGATTGGATCAGAGTTCATCATACTTTCCTGCGGCATCTAACGTGCATGCGAAGTAGAAGGTCTGCATATCCAGACCTCTGCGAAGGTTTAATTCAGATTAATTGAGATTTAATCTTTAGTTCTACTGCTAATCAAGTAAGGATTTGATCCTTATTCATGTAGATGAATAGAAAAATTTTTAGATGTAACCTGGGCCTTCCGAAGATAAACAAATTTTCTTTCCTTCAACACCCAGCTCTGCAATGAACTTCTTGAACCAAAAGGCTTCCTTAGCAACTTCAGAGGTGACGATGTACTTGACTTCCATGGTTGAATCTACAATGATCGACTGTTTGAAAATCTTTCAGCTAACTGTACCATTATTATACAAAAAAATATACTCTGATGTAGACTTTCTATTATCGACATCAGTCATAAAATCTGAATTGGTGTATCCCTCAACTTTCAGCTCCGATCCTCCACTAAAGACCAACAACAAATCTTTAATCCTCAAATAGTTAAAGATGTTTTTAACAGCAATCCAGTGTTCTTCACCTGGATTTATCTGATATCTGCTCGAGATACTCATGGCAAGGACTATATCAGGTCATGTACATAACATGACGTACATGAGGCTCTCTATTACCGAAGCATAAAGCATCTTGCTCATATGTTGGATCTCCTCAGGTATGTCAGGACATATCTTCTTAGAGAGATGATGCCATGTCTAAGGAGCAAAAGACCCATCTTGAAGTTTTTCATGCTGAACTTCTTAAGCACCTCCTCTATGCACATATGCTGTGAGAGTCCTATCATCCTCTTGGATCTATCTCTATAGATCTTTATACCAAGAATGTAGGAAGCTTCTCCTAAGTCTTTCATAACAAATTCTTTTGACAATCATATTTTGACCGATGTCAATATGAAAATATCATTTCCAATCAGGAGAATATCATCCATGTACAATACAAGGAATGTGATAGCACTCTCACCGACCTTTTTGTATATACACGGCTCCTCATTTTTGATGAAATCAAATATTTTGATCATATCATTAAAGCGAGTGTTCCAACTCCAAGATACTTGCTTAAATTCATATATGGACCTTTGCAGCTTGTAGATTTTGTGATCACTATCACTAGACGTGAAACCTAAAGACTGTTCTATATAGATATCTTCCCCAAGATATCTATTTAGGAAGATAGTTATCACATCCATCTATCAAATTTCATAATCATGAAAGATTGCTATAGTAAGCAGAGTATGGATGGATTTCAACATGACCATGGACGAAAAAGTTTCATGATAGTCAATACCTTCGCGTTGACTATAACCTTCCACAACTAGGCTTGCCTTATAGGTCTCTATCTTACCATCCGACCTAGTTTTTCTTTTATAAATCTATTTACACCCAATAAGTACAATACCTTCAGGTAGATCTACTAAGGATCAAATCTGGTTGAAATGCATGGAGTCAATTTTTGACTTCATCGCTTCCAACTATTTCTCAGAGTCTATATCTAACATTGCCTCATGTAGGTCTTGGGATCATTCCTAATGTCTCTATCTCCTACAAGAAATGCTTCCTCTAAATCCTTTATAGGAATACCTAAGTACCTTTCAAGAGGATGGGAGACCCTACTTGATCTACAAAGTAGAGGAGGTATCACATCTACTGGCTCATTATTGGGTTTAGGTTCTTGGACTCGATGCTCTTTAGAAACTTTCTCTTTGAGCTCAATCTTCCTCCCACTGCCTCCATCTTGGATAAACTCTTTTTCTAAGAAGATGGCATGATGGCTCACAATCACATTGTGATCCTCAAAAAGATAGAAGTAGTATCCTATGATTTTCTTAGAATACCCTATAAAGTGAGCCCTAAAGGATCTAGCCTCTAACTTATCCGTCTGCTGTCGTTTGACATGGATCGGACATCTCCAAATCTTGAGGTACCCAAGAGTTGGCTTTTTACCATACCATAACTTATATGATGTAGTAGGAACGGATTTAGAAAAAATTCAATTCAAAAGATGAATCGCAGAAAGTAATGCATATCCCCAAAGAAAGATAGGAAGGTTTGAGAAGCTCATCATAGATCGAACCAAATCTAATAGGATCTGATTTTTTTTTTTTGGATATCCCATTGAGCTGAGGTATCTCTGGAGGTGTCCACTGTGAGACTATAGCATTATTTTTGAGATAGATCCAAAATTTTTCACTGAGATATTCTCCTCCTCGATCTGATCGAAAAACTTTTATGTATTTTTCGATCTATTTTTCTACTTCATGTCTGAACTCTATGAACTTTTCAAAGGCTTCAGACTTTTGGTGTATTAGATACATAAACTCATACTATGAATAGTCATTGATAAAAGTTATGAAGTAGACATAGTTATCCCTAGCTTGTACATCAAATGGACCACATATTTCAGTGTGTACTAGGGCTAATATTTCAGTGGTCCATTCTCCTTATCCTATAAAGGGTCACTTGATCATTTTTTCTTAAAGATATTATTCATAAATTGGATAAGACTCGAAAGTCAATGGTTCGAGAAGACCATCTTTCTCCAGTTTGTTGAGTCGGTCTTCTCCAATATGGCCTAGCCTAAGATGCCACAGATACTTTTGGCTAATCCTATCTCTAAGTCTCTTAGACCCAATGGCATTCATAATTTACTCATTAATATTTACACTCATATCCATATACAAATGATAAAGACCATCAATCAAGAAAGCACGTGTAATAATTTTATTTTCAAAATAAATTGAATACATAACTTTATTGAAATAAAAATTATAATTATCCTGTGCCAGCACAGATATAAAAAAAATCAAATTTTTACTCACTACAGATACATATAGTAGTTTTTAAAAAGTAAACCTACTCCTAACGGTAATTGCAAAGGGTAGGGCCCGACGGCCACAGCAGCAACTCTTGCTCCATTGCCGACCCAAAGAGTGATCTCACCTTTTCTTAGCTCTCTCACTTCTTCAAGATCCTACATAGAAGTGCATAAATAAGTACTTGATCCAGAATCTAGAACCCAACTAGAAGAAGAGGAAACTGTTAGATTAATTTCAATAACGAACATATCAAACATACCTTCAGAAAGAACATCCTTCTTCCTACTCTTGACAGTCACCAAGTAGGCTAGACAGTTCCTCCTCCAATGGCCTTCGACGTTGCAATGGAAATACCTTTCTTTGTCGTTGGTCTTTTTCAGAACCTACTTTTTGGACTTGGCCTTGTCCTTTTGCTTCTTTGCAGGCTTCCTCTTCTTCTTGAAAGAAAACTTTTTTTTGGAGAAAGCTCACTCCACAGTTAGAATTGTACCTCTTGAACTCTTCAAGGTGCCCTCTGCTGTTACCAGCATATTCAATAACTTAGGCAAAATGCTATCAATTTTGTTCATATAGTAGTTCATGATGAACTACCCATATGAATCAAAAAGAGACTGGAGGATTAGATCCACCTGTAATTTCTTATCCATGTTCATACCGAGCTTTCGAAGCTCCTCAATATTCTTGATCATTGTCAAACAATGATCATTGACGGACTGCCAATCACATATTTTCATTCTGAAAAGTCTTCGGAAGATCTCAAAGTGAGCTGTGTGACTCTACTCACCATACAACTCTTGCAGGTGAGTCAGCATCTCTCTGTTAGTCTTAGTTAGATTTGTGCCTTAGAAGTCAATTGTTGGTTGACACGTTATGTAATTCTAGAGCTTAAACTTGTACTTATAACTTTTTATTATCAATAAAAAAAAATTTTATTCCAATCATATTTATGTGTCCATGATTTATCCTAGAAATTAACAAAGATAATTTTTATATATTCTTAAAGTGTTAAGAATTTGAGACATACATTAATTTGAGACATACATATATTCTTAAAGGATACGAGTGTAAAAATTAACAAGCAAATTATGAATGCCATAGGGTCTAAGAGACTTAGAGATAGGATTAGCCAAAAGTATCTGTGGCAAACTAGACCATATTGGAGAGGACAAACTCAACAAACTGGAGAAAGATGATCTTTTCGGATTATTGAGTTTTGAGTCTTATTCGATTTGTGAATCATGCCTTCAAGAAAAAATGATCAAGCTATCCTTTATGGGATAAGAAGAAAGGACCATTGAGATATTAGCCCTGGTACACACTAATGTCTGTGGTTCATTCAATGTATAAGTCAGGAGTGGCTAATCTACTTCATAATTTTTATCGATGATTATTCACAGTATAGATTTATGTATTTGATGCATCGAAAGTCTGAAGCTTTTGAAAAGTTCATAGAGTTCAGACATGAAGTAGAAAAATAGATTGAAAAACTCATAAAGGTTCTTTAATCAGATCGAGGAGAAGAATACCTCAGTAAAAAATTTCAGACCTATCTCAAGGATAATGGTATAGTCTCATAGTGGATACCTCCAAAAATATCTCAACTCAACGAGCTATCCGAAAGGAAGAATTGGACCCTATTATATATGGTCTGATCCATGATGAGCTTCACAGATCTTTCTATCTTTCTCTAGAGACATGCATTGCTTTCTGTGATTCATCTTTTGAATCAGATTTCTTTTAAATCTATTCCTATGACACCAGATGAGTTATGACATAGTAAGAAGTCAACTCTTGGATACCTCAAGATTTAGAGATATCTGGCCCATATGAAGCAACCACAGACAGACAAGTTAGAGGCTAGGTCCTTTAGGACTCACTTTATAGGGTATCCTATGGAAACCATAGGATACTACTTCTATCTTTCTAAGGATCACAATATGATTGTGAGCCATCATACCATCTTCTTAGAAAATAAATTTATTCAAGATGGAGGTAGTGGGAAGAAGATTGAGCTCGAAGAGAAAGTTTCTAAAGAGCATCGAGTCCAAAAATCTAAATCCAATAATAAGCCAGTAGATGTGATATCTCCTCCACCTCGTAGATCAAGTAAGATCTCTCATCCTCCTAAAAGGTACTTAAATATTCTTATAGAGGATTTAAAGAAAGCATTCCATATGGAAGATAGGGATATTAGAAATGATTTCAAGACCTACGATGAGGCAATGTTAGATATTGACTCCAAGAAATGGATGAAAGCGATGAAGTCAGAAATTGACTCCATGCATTCCAATTAGGTTTGGTCCTTAGTAGATCCACCTGAAGGTATTGTACCTATTGAGTATAAATAAATTTATAAAAAAAAAAATTAGATTGGATGGTAAGATAGAGACCTATAAGATAAAGGTAGTCATGAAAAGTTATAGTCAATACGAAGGCGTGGTCATGCTGAAATCCATCCGTACTCTGTTTGCTATGGCAGCCTTTCATGATTATGAAATTTGATAGATGGATGTGAAAACTACTTCCTAAATAGATATCTTGAGAAAGATATCTATATAGAGCAGCCTTTGGGTTTCACATCCAATGATAGTGATTACAAGATCTGCAAGCTACAAAAGTTCATATATGAACTCAAGCAAGAATCTTGGAGTTAGAACACTTATTTTAATGATGTGATCAAAATATTTGATTTCATCAAAAATGAGGAGTCATGTATGTACAAAAGGTCAGTGGGAGCACTGTTATATTTCTCGTATTATATATGAATGACATCCTCTTGATTGAGAATGATATTTCCATACTGACATCGATCAAAGTATAATTATCAAAAGAGTGTGCCATGAAAGACCTAGGAGAAGCCTCCTACATTCTTAATATAAAGGTCTATAGGGATAGATCTAAGAGGATGATAGGACTCTCACAGTGAATGTACATAGACGAGGTGTTGAAGAGGTTCAGCATGAAAAACTCTAAAAAAAAAATTTTGCCCCTTAGACATGGCATTCATCTCCCCAAGAAGATGTGTCCTGACACGCCTGAGAAAATTCAGTGCATGAGCAAGATTCCTTATGCTTCGACAATAGGGAGCCTCATGTACGTCATGTTATATACACAATTTGATATAGCCCTTGCAGTGAGGGTCATAAGCAGATATCAGATGAATCCAGGTGAAGAATATTAGATTGCTATTAAAAACATCCTTAAGTACTTGAAAAGGACTAAGAATTTATTATTGATCATTGATAGAGGATCAAAGCTAAAAATTGAGGGATACATTGATTCAGACTTCATGACTGATATCGATGATAGAAAGTCTACATCGGAGTGTATCTTCTTGTGTAATGGTGATACGGTTAGCTGAAAGAATTTTAAGCAGTCGATCATTGCAGATTCGATCATGGAAGTCAAGTACATCACCACCTCTAAAGTTGTTAAGGAAGCCTTTTGGTTCAAAAAATTCATTACGGAGCTGGGTGTGATGCCATCAGATGCTATTGCACTATACTGTGACAACAACGGTTCCATAGCCCTCGCTAAGGAGTCTAGATCTCACCAAAAGTTCAAGCATATAGAGTGACAGTTCCACATCATATGCAAATATCTCTAGAAGAAATTCATCGAGATGCAGAGAGTCGACTCCATGCTAAATGTGATGGATTCGCTGACCAAATCTCTCAGCCAGTAGAAGACCGAAGCTCACCTTGAGAAGATGGGTCTTAAGTATATGGCCGATTGGCTTTAGGTCAAGTGAGAGTTTGTTAGATTTATATCTTAGAAGTCAATTATTAGCTGACACATTATGTAATTCCAGGTTTTAAACTTATACTTGTAACTTTTTATTATCAATAAAGGACTTTTTTATTTCAATTATATTTATGTATCCATGATTTATCCTAAAAATTAATAAAGATGATTTTTGCATATTCTTAAAGTATTAAAAATTTGAGACATACATTAATTAATAGTTAATTTTTAAATACTCTCGATCAAAAGATCGTCATAGAAGACAGTGATCAATTCATTCGAGATCAGTACACAGTTCACCTCCCTTATAGGCAGATGAGTCTCGAGTGTGTAGTGTAGGGACACTGGAATGAAGGTGCAGATGGTTGTTAGAGAATAACTTACATTGAGCGTGACCAACATGAGAAACTACATGGATGTCTACTCACTCATCAGTGGTCTTCTCGATGCTGCAGTGGTGTGAGTGGTCCTTTGATCTGTGGTGTCATTGGTTATTCACAGCGAGACTGCTGAGTTTGACTGTACATTTTCTTAGTCCCTAGCCATTCAAATCCTTACTGTGTATGTTGGTTTTAGTAGGTTTATATTTGCTATTTAAAGTAGGATGCATTTAGAAGGAATCTATCGATCTTAGTAGAAAAGGAGAAGTCCTATATAATTTATGAGACTGAGTTTAGAAAGTCTTTGATCAAAACAAGTGTGAATACTGAAAAAAAAATTTTACAAAATTTACATATGAACTTGAGTCTGGCCAATCTTACATATGACTGACAATGGGGTCTGATGAGTTCTCCATGACCTCTGTCAAGTCAGGACTCACAATAGAAGGACTGAATCATACAATAACTGCACCTAGGAGTTCATACTTTCATTCTACTAGGTTATCATTACATACTGTTAGGTGTCACTGATGGATTGTGGACTCATCGAGTATCATCTTGATAATCGATGACCCTCGAAGGATAGAATTAAAAATATTCTAATCCATCGAAAAGAGTTTCGATGATATTATGATAAAGATCATAATATATCTCACTACCAGATAGAATGAAACCTATGGGGTCACACATTAAGAGATTTAATCTTAAATTTGCCAATTGGACTTATGAAGTTCTAATTGAATTAGGATTTATTGAAATCCTATTAGGTTTAAGAGAACCATGCTAGTACATGGTTAAACCTAATTCTTCTCAAGACTTCGATTGGATCAAGTTCATAACCTTGAATCGAACCTAAATCTATTTGGATTTAATTAAGTGCCTAATTATGAGCTCAAGAGGATTGGATTAAGTCAATTAGTTGGCTAAATTATCTCATCATTATTCCTTTATTATCTCCTCATTACCTCTTGGCATTGTATAGAATAATTGAAAAGATTGGGTGGCACCCTCCTCCCTTTATGGCAGAACCAAGGGGTGCCAACCTTTGGATAATGTGAGAGGGGCCCACCCCTTCTTGTGGATGGGCATGGAAGGAGAGAGGGAGAGAGAGAGGCCATGTCCCCTCTCTTGAGCAATGAAACCCTGAAGGGGTGCCAAATGTTGGCACCCCATCTACCTGCCCTGTATAACATGAGGCGCCCACTCAGATTTTCATATCTGACTAGGGCGCCCCATATACCTGCCAAAGTGGGCTAATATTCTACCAATTAAGTCTAATTTTATTAAAAAAAATTAGATTAAAAAGATAAAAATCTTTATGAGCTAAGGATGTGCCTTTTTAAGTTAATTGGTTTCTCTTTTGGGCCAAGGTAAAATCTATTTAAAGAGAAGGTCTCTTAGGATTTAAAAAGTTATATAATTTTATGAAATAAGAATACCCTCTCTCCCTCTCCATGCCATTCTCTCTCTCCTTCTTCCCTTTTCACGCCCAAAGTTTGGGCGTCCCATTTTTTCACATGCCAAATTGAGGTGATCTTCTTTCAGAGTGAAGAATGAGGAGAAGAAGACTGCAGATCAAAGAGTTGATTCCGTAGTCTTGATCAAAGGATTGATCAAGATTCTGAAGGGCTGAGATATGATGAATACTTAATTTAGGATACTAGAGGTACTAAATATTATAATCATTAATATTATTTTATTAAGAATTTAATGCTATCTAGTCTATTTTACAGGTAATTAGAAGTTTGGATTCATACGATTCAATTTGGACTAAAATTGGTCCAGATTTGAGTGAACCAAGCAATTAGCTCTTATTTCAGTGGGAATGCAACTTAAAGATCAAGGGTCAAGAAGCAACCTCTCTAATCAAAGGTCCAGATTAAAAGATAAATAGAATTAAGTGTGAACACGACTTATTAATCAACAAATGAGAATCAATATGAAGATTCAAGTGTCCTTAATCACACTTCCATCTCTCTTTTCATGAAACCCTAGCCTCCTCACTCTATAAATAGAACCCTAAGGCCTCCCTCTTTTTTAATCAAGCCAACGCCTAAGTTCTCTTCAAGCTTCTCTCTTTCTCTCTCTCTCTTCCTCTTCTTCATAAGTCTAGGGGAGGTACTAATCTTAGCATAACATATTTCTCCATAGATCTCTTTTTCACATCCCATCAAATCTAGGAGAGGTTCTAATCCTAGTGCCGCTACCCTTTCTCTGTTACATATCCATTTCCATCAATTTTTTTTTCTTGGAGTTCTTATACCAAGCCTTCCAGCCATCCTGTCGCTGTCTGCACGGAGGAAGATGAAGGATTAAAGGAGACACATCCACCATCGGATGCAGCAAGAAGATCAATTTGGTTTAGTTATCTTGTATCATAATTTTATTTTTTTTCTTTATGTATGCTTCTTTATTAGATTAATGAAAAATAATTTTATTTTTTATATTTTTTTTAATTTTTTTTATTATTTATTATTTTATTTTTATATTTTTAAAATAATCAACTAAGATCTTTGCGGATACGATCCTGACTCATCCTATTTATATAGTAGTGAGTACGGTTAATTTTGGTATGCTACGACACACATCAAATTTTTGACACCGTTGTCGAGGATTTTGGCATGATTGTTTTGAAAAAAAAAATTTAAAATCAAAAAAAAATTATAAAATAAAAAAATATTTTACTACTTTCTAGATTTTTATTTCTTACTTTAGATTGCTTGATTGCCTTTTATGTATTCTTTTTCATAATTTTTGCCTCATATTACTCTTCGTATATAGTAGATTTACTATTTTATATTTAGATTTCTTTATTTGCATGCATAGAAATATTTTTTACTTCCTATAACCTAGCAATTTACTGCTTTCTATAGATTAGAATAATTTACTATTTTATATAATTAATAATTTTCTACTTCATAAGTAGATTAGATTCTTAGTCTTTTATTTGGATTATGTAGTTACCTTTTATTCTTAACTGTGAGATTACCTTATTTGCATAGTTAAGTAATTACCTTATTTATTATTGCCTATTATTCCTAGTAATTTACTGCTTTCTATAACTTAGAATAATTTATTATCCTAAAAGTAGATTTGATTTATTACTTTATTTGTAGAATACCAACTTGTCTTTTAATCTTAGTATGATTTACTTTTTATTTAGTTAGATTCACTTGATCTTCTAATATCTAATTAACCTAATTTAAAAACTTACATTTTATTTCTTCTTGCTAATAGATAATATAATATAAAAAAATATAACGATAATACATAACACTTGACTAATATAAATAAATTAATTAAATTTTAAAATTCACTTAACATTTTTGGACATCTTTTTCTTTTGCATTGCATATTTTCATAAAAAAGAATCTGAAGGGCAAAACCCTAATCAACATAAGGTGGAGATTTCATCATCCTTTCTTGGCCCATAAATCACCACCGTACAATTACATTGACCTAAACTTCTAATTTAAAATCGATTAAATGTTGATCCTTGAGGATTCTCGAGCTCAGTAGGATAAGAAACCCTAAAAGTTAGATCGGGTTCAGGTTAGTCAGTTTAACTGGTGTCTAAAAAAGTGGTTCAGGAATTACGTCCTAAAAAAAGGTGGTTCATTAATTGGTTCCATTCGCTAACCTGACCAACATAGTTGGTGTCTAAGAAAAGCAATGGGGGGACCCCATCAACTTTACACTTACCTAGCCAGTTGAGCAGCTAGTCTGCTACTTGGAGTGCTTGAAGGTGACCTTGACAGTTAGGAGCTATCTAGATCCAGGATAACTCATAGATAGGATTGATTGAACCACTTGATTATTGACTAAAAATATCAAATCTAATTAATTCTTCTCTATCTTCTTAGCATTTGAACTCCTTAGGTTCTCTTCTTTAGAATTCTTTTCCCTACTCCTACTCTCCTCTTCTCTTTCAAAAAAAAAACTTGTTGAAATTAAAACTCGGTGAGATCTTTTGCGTGCATGCTAGGATGCTGATCATTACAATCTGATTTATACCCATTAGATCTAGAGCTAGAAAAAATGATTCGAATAAACTAAATCAAAATCATGGATCCAAAATAAGAGACTGACCCACCACGATAATTGAGAGAGTATTTTACTCCCTCATCTTACACTTACTCGTCATGTATCCAGCCTCCTATGGAGGCGGCACAATATGAAATCAAGTCCAGCATTATTCAAATACTTCCGTCATTTTATGGACTAACGAATGAGGATCCGTATAAATACTTGGATGAATTTTTTGAGATATGCTCCACAGTAAAAATACAAAACTTCTCCAATGATGCCCTCAGGTTGAAATTATTTTCTTTTTCACTTAAGGACAAAGTCAAGCATTGGTTAAACTTCCTAGATTCCATAATCATTTCAACTTGAGACCATCTTCAGAGAGAATTCCTCAAGAAATACTTTTCAATTGAAAAAATGAATCAAATTAGAAAAGCCATCACTAGTTTTTCTCAATTGGATGGTGAACTTTTTCATGAGACATGGAAAAGGTTAAGAGATCTTATTCATAAATGCCCCCACCACGCTATCCCCAAATGGCAACTTGTTCAGTATTTCTACAATGGTCTATCGGAGCAACACCAATAAATGATCAATGCATCGTGTGGTGGGACATTCATGCTAAAGAGTGAAGACGAGGCTTGGCAGCTCTTTGAAACACTTAGTGAGAACTCCCTACATCACATGTCTGCCACCTCTAGAGAATAACCCATGTCTCAATAGAAAAGAGGTGAAATCTATCAGATTGAAAATGTTATGGATATCCACAGTAAGGTAGATGAGTTGTCCCTAAAATTAGATCATCTTCTGAATATCGGACACTCTTCGATTCTACCTAATCTAGTGCAAGATGTTTGTGTATTGTGTGCAAGCTCGACTCATTTTGTTAGTGAATATCCAACCGCACCTTAATTTTTTGAATTTGTGCATGAGCAGGTCCAACAAGCTCAAGCCCAACAAGCTCATAAATCAGGAAATGATCCATATTCGAACACTTATAACCCCAACTGGAAAAACCATCCAAATTTTTTTTGAAGATCACAGTCAGTGGTTGGCCCTACTGTACCTAGACCAAATTATCAAGATCCGACATATAGGCATGGACCATACCACCAGTTTCAAAATACTCCTCAACCATCTATCACTAGTCACAGCTCAGCTTTTGAGGATAAAGTTCTAAAAGTGCTAGAATAATTAGAAGTTAACACCCAGACCCTTAACTCCCACACGCAATCCATTACTAAGCTAGAGACCCAAATACGTCAACTAGCAACCGTAGTCAGTAGGAGAGAAGGAGAAAAAGTATCTAGTCAATCTGAGAGCAATCCGAGAGGACAATTCATGGTTGAGAGCTCCAATACTCCAGATACCATTTCTGAACATGCCAAATCAATCATGACTCTCAAAAGTGAGAAGGTCATTGAACACACGAGTAAAATTAATGAGACCGACCCTAGACCTCTGACTAAGCCCAAATCACCTAAGAGCAAGGAGGACACAAAAGTAAAAAAGAGACCAATTGCACCAGAATCACCTTACTTGCCTAAAGCCCCATTTTCGAGTGCCCTAAAAGCCCCCACTCTTGTGGATAAGAAAGGAGGAAGACTTGATGAGATGTTGAAATTATTTAAGCAAGTCTAAATTAATCTCTCCCTTCTAGATGCAATCAAATAGATCCCAACTTACGCAAAATTTTTGAAGAAATTATGCATCCAAAAACGTAAATCTCGATCACAACTTCCGAAGAAAGTATGCCTCACCGAACAAGCTAGCTCTGTATTCCAGAACACTATCCTTCCAAAGCTTAAAGATCCAGGTACCCCTACCATTTCTTACATTATAGGAGACCTTCACATCGAACAAGCTCTCCTAGATCTAGGGGCGAGTGTGAACCTTTTACCTAGCTCGATTTATAAACTTTTTGGATTCGAAGAAGTGAAACCCATATCGGTCACTCTATAGTTAGCTGATAGATCAATTAAGACACCACATGGGATGATCAAGGATATTTTGGTCAAGGTAGATGAGTTCTATTTTTTAGTTGATTTTTTTAGTCCTTGACATGCAACTAAGTGGCAATCTAAGATAAATTTTTATTATCTTAGGCAGACCCTTCCTAGCTACGATAAATACGTGCATCAATTGTAGGACAGGAGTCATGGACGTATCATTTGGGAATAAGAAATTGAGATTAAATATGTTTAGTGCAACCCAAGGACCATCAATGGATAGTTACTTCGAGATAGATACATTCAAGGATATTATAGAGGAAGCAACATCAATGATTTTTGCACATGATTTTTGAGACACCCATTTGATGTACTTTAGAGAGGACTGAAGGAACCAGATCTAAGATTTTAGGGTTAGATCTTGAAACTTTTTCAAGATCAGACAGTGAAAGACTAAAATAAATCAAAATTTATATTATAAAATTAGAGAATCCCTAGATCTAAGATCCTATTACATGATTATTACATGATATTAAATCAAAAATTAAAATATAAATAGCAAGAACTACATGTTGATCATATCAACATATTTCTATACTACATCTAATGTATGTAAAATATAATAGATCAGATCTATTACCTTGCAAGTTAGACATTTTAACTTTGCTGATCTAGGCTTGAGGATGATGTTGTGATCTGCACATACGTCCGACCTCTAGAAGTCATCCACACGAGCCCCCGAATCACGATCAAAAGTCCTGATCCAGAAAATCAGCACAGTATGCTAATACTATGCTGATCCTTCTTCGATGGTCGATCAGATGCCTCCTTCTTCTTGATTTAGACTCTTCCAAAGTTGAAAAATAGGAGAAGGAGTTTTAGATGTGAGACACTCTCAGAAAACTCACAGATGGAGGAAGAAAAGAGGTGAACTCAGCAATCCTAAAAGAAGATCCTCTTCTTCTTCTCTTTGCTCTCACCTAGACACCTAATTTTGTGTCTATTATATCTCCACGCCCCAACACTCTTTTTTTTTATTTTTACACACCCCAAAGGTCTCTCAATTCTCTATAATTTACAAAAATTTTAAGAAAAAATTCATCTTAAATAATGAGATATGAAGAGTCTTTGTCTAGGTCAAATACCTAGTCAAGAAAAATTCAAACAGGGCAAGACAAGTGGTGCCCAACTCTTGGGCACCCTTCCTTCTTTTTCTATCATGGACCACCAGAAAAGGATGCATAATATGTGTCATAAAATCTATAAAAATTATAGAAAAAATTTGAGTAAAATCAGTGCCATAAGGAAAGAGTTTTGGTTTCCTAAAATTCTATCTCATAAAATTTGAAATCCAAACTAATTCCTACTTTGACTTGGTCCACAACCACATTCCATGTAAGAGAGAAAGAGTGAAAAATTTTGGGCATGCATGAAGACCTGGAGGAGAATATTTTTTCACACAAAATAAGAGAGAGTGGACATGGGGGGCTAAGGTGGTGTAAGATGGAATCCTAGTCTTACTAGGATTCAATCTATGACTTGTTCAAATTTGGTTTCTCAAACCAAATCCAACCAAAATCGAATCAACCCAATTAAAATAGGTATTAACCTAATTAAAAATCTAATTTAATCAAATTAAATTAGATTTAAATTTAATTTAATTTTTTAATCAAATTAAAAATTAGGTTGACCCAAGTCCTAATTGAACTAGGACTAGTTTTTCCTTGCACTTGGCTTATCCAATAAATCAATTGAACTTGATCCAATCAAGCCCAAACTAAATCTAATTAAATTATATTCAATTAAACTTAATCTCAGCCCATTGACTTAATCATATTAAGCTAATTAGCAATCAAATTGCTAATCGATCCTCCTGCAACACTTGCACTAGGTTAAATGTCAATCATATTGATTGTTTAACCCTAGAACGATTCTTAATCATTGATTAACTATCTTATCGGATTGTGAACTCTAATGTGTGTGACCTCATAGATCCGAACCTAAGTCAGTAGTATAGAAATAAATTTTTATACCAATCGAAGTGACCATCTAGCAATGGTACCCGACGGTCGGATAGGTCAAATGTGTAGAACAACATCCTTAGAACCCATGCGGATATAGTTTCTATATAATTCATCCCCTTGACCAAAATGCTTGTAGGATACCTCAGAGTTCAACTGTCAACTCTGATCAAATTGTCCACATTGTATTTTAAAATATCAAATCCATCTGATGGATTACCCTGGCCAAGGTTTTGCTAAATTGAAATATAGCGACTCATTCTTCTCCAACTCTTGGAGTGGTCAATCCCATCTTGATCACACTCTGACATCATAAGTATTTGACTGTGCCCAGAAGCCTTCCATCATTGAATTAAAAATTCAGTTAGTCCAATACCAAAGTACAGTGAGTTGCTTGCAAGTCACTGAGGCGATCTCAGGTCTAAGGGACACTTATACCTATATCCCATCAGAGACATTCTTGACAGCAGAATGCTCTGGAGTTGGTCACATTCTTGACAGCAGATGTATCCTTACATCTCACCTGTACACCATACCAGTGTCTCCATACTCCTTGGTTAAGAGAACAACCAACCCATATGGCCTACAGCAACCTATGCTCGATAGAAGCTGTCATCCTTATTAACAGCCCATCATTTGACCGTGAATAGTTTTAAGGACTAATCGATAAATCCTCTCTTTATCGAACTTAAATAGTCCTAAAGACTTCATCACAACAACGGAGTTCATTAGAATATGAAAACTTATGATGAAAATATCAAAACTATATTTTATTTATTAACAAATCAATTACAATATAAAGTTGCTCAACCGTCAACAGATTGACGATTGACTTTTGAGACATATTTTTCAACAACTCCCACTTGTCCTAAAGTCACTCGGCATAGTATCTAATACCCATCTTCGACTTGTGGTTGTCGAACTCCTTTATTGCCAAGGCTTTAGTGAAGGGATCGGCCAGATTTTTTTTTTCATCGATCTTCTGAAGGTCGATGTCACCTCGATCCATGATCTTCCTGATCAGGTAAAAGTGGCACAAAATGTGCTTCATCCACTGGTGTGCTTTGGATTCCTTCACTTGAGCAATGGCACCAGTGCTATCACAGTAGAGCAGGACCAGACCATCGAGGGAAGGTGCTACTCCAAGCTCGGTGATGAATTTTCTCAGCCACATAGCTTTCTTCGCAGCATCCGATGTTGCAATGTACTTCATCTCACAAATAGAGTCTGCCACAGTATGCTGCTTGAAACTCTTTCAGCAGATGGCTCCACCATTCAGAGTAAAGATATAACCCGACACGCTTCTGCTGTCATCATGGTTAGATTGAAAGTTGGAGTCTATGAATCCCATAAGTTTCAGATCTAACTCGTCATAAACCAACCATTGATCCTTAGTATTTCTCAAATGCTTAAGAATGGCTTTAACCACTTTCCAGTGATTTTCTTTAGGATCAGATTGGTATCTACTCACTACTCCTAGTAGTATGCCACATCTAGCCTTGTACATATCATGGCGTACATGATAGATCCCAAGATCGAAGCATATGGGACTCTACTCATATGCTCTCTCTCTTCAGGAGTTGTCGGATAATCTTTCTTAGAGAGAAAAATTTTATGGCCTATCGATAGATAGCTCTTCTTGAAATTCTTTATACTAAACCTCTTCAGCACAGTATCTATGTATGTGGACTGAGACAACCCAAACATCCTTTTAGATCTATCTCTATAGATCTTTATCCTTAGGATGTAAGATGCTTCACCCAAGTCCTTCATGGAGAACTGCAATGACAACCAAACTTTTATTCTTTGTAGTGTGGGGATGTCATTTTCGATTAAGAGAATATCATCCACGTACAAGATAAAGAATATCACGACTGCATCATTTGCCCATTTATAAATGCAGGACTCTTCTCCATTCTTAACGAAGCCATACATTTTGATCACCTTATCAAAATGCATGTTCCAACTCTGAGAAGCTTGCTTCAATCCATAAATGGATCTCTGAAGCTTGCACACTTTGGACTTATCTGTGGATGTAAACTCCTCAGGTTGTATTATATACACCTCTTGGGTCAGCTCTCCATTCAGAAAAGCTATCTTTATATCCATCTATCAGATCTCATAATCCAAATGGGTAGCTATTGCAAGCATTATCTGAATGGATTTGAGCATTGCCACAGGAGAGAACATCTTGTTATAGTCAATATCATAATATTGACGATACCCCTTGGCAACCAGACGAACTTTATAGGTCTCCACCTTTCTGTCTGCACCCCTCTTCTTTTTAAAGATCCATTAACACCCAATGGGTTTAACTCTGTCAGGTGGGTCAACCAATATCCATACATTGTTGACCTTTATGGACTTCATTTCGAATTTTATAGCTTCAAGCTATTTCTTGAAATCAGGTCTCTACATTGCATCCATATAGGTGATTAGATCCTAATCGTTCTCATCGCGTTTGATGGGATCACTGTCCCAGACCAAAAAATCATAGTATCTATCCGACTGACATGATACTCTACTGGATCGCCTTAATGGTGCAGGTACATTGGGCTCCAAATCTGATCTAATCAAATCCGACTCAAGTTCAGCTATTGATGTCGATCCTTCTATCTATTGAACTTCATCAAGTTCAACCTTAAAGGCAACGGTTCCTTCACCAAGGAACTCCTTTTCTAAAAAAAATTATCTTAACACTGACGAATATCTTTTGTTTATCAGCATGATAGAAAAAATATCTTTTGGTCTCTTTGAGGTACCCTATAAATGTGCATTTATCAGACCTAGATCCAAGTTTATCTGTAACTAATCGTTTGATATAGGTCAGGCACCCCCAGACCCTAAGATGTGAAAGTGCTGGTTTACGTCCTGTCCATATCTTATATGGAGTCTTAATTACAGACTTACTTGAAATTCTATTTAATAGATAATAAGCCGATTCAAATGCATATCCCCAGAAGGATATTGGCAAGCTGGCAAAACCCATCATGGATCGGACCATGTCTAACAGAGTCCGATTTCTCCTTTCAGACACACCATTATGTTGTGGTGTTCTTGGAGGAGTCCATTGAGAGAGAATCCCATTCTCTCCTAGATATGTGAGAAACTTACCAGAAAGGTATTTCCCTCCTCAGTCAGATCAAAAAATTTTAATACGCTTTCCAGTTTATTTTTCTACTTCACTTCGGAATCGTTTGAACATTTTAAATGAATCCGACTTATGTTTCATCAGATAGATATATCCATATCTAGATAGATTATCCGTGAAAGTGATGAATTAGAAATATCCATCTCTAGCACTTGTGCTCATGGGCCCGCATACATCAGTATGTACTAGGCCCAAGAGCTCAGTAGCTCTCTCACCTTTTTCAGTAAAAGGTGACTTGATCATTTTACTAAGAAGATAGGACTCACAGGTTGGAAGTGATTCACAATCACTGACTTCGAGAATTTTCTCTTGAGTCAACCTGTTTATCCTATTCTTGTTTATATGACCTAGCCTACAGTGCCATAAGTAGATATCTGATACACTATCTAATCTAGGGTGCTTGCCTATAGAATAGACTACGTTAACAGGTTGTGATAACATATACACACCATTGTTCAAATGTCTACAAAAAATAGTAACACCATTCATAATAATATTACAAACTTATTTCTTTATTAAAATTTCATAATCATTTTTGGCCAGAAGGCCTACAGAAATAATATTTTAAAAAAAATTGGGACAAAAATGACAATCATTAAAAACAACGGTATGGGACTCAAATACAAGTTTCAAAATTTCTAATGCTAGAATTAAAACTGGTCTTCCATCTCCAATGTTCAGGAACCTCTTGCCTTGCTCGAATCTCCTACTAACCTGCAACCCCTGCAATGAATTGCAAATATAGTAAGGGCTACCGATATCCAATACCCAGTCAGTTATATCATAAATAGAGAAATTGTAAGGAGTTATCATATAAATATAGTAACTTGCTTCTTTCTCTGCCTGTTCGGATCTAGGAAGATAATGTACTGAGGACAGTTGCTCTTCCAGTGCCCCCATTTCTTGTAAAAGAAGCATTTAGCTTGACTCTTATCGAGTTTGATCTTTCTGGTCTGGTCCTGCACTGATGTCCCAATCTGAACTTGCACCTTCTTTACTTTCTTCTTCTTGTTCTTCTTCCCTTTCTCAAAGGGTCGAGAATCAGAAGACGAACCTCCCACTAAGTTCACCGACTCCTTGTGGAGTTGGTGATCCTTCTCAAAGTTCTGAAGCAACCCCAGTAACCCGTGGTAGTTTACTTCAGGCTTTGTCATTCTATAATGAGTGAGAAATGAGAGATAAGACTTGGGCAGTGAGTTCAGTATTGCATCTTTCCCAAGCTGCTCATGCAAGAAAAAATCGAGCTTACTCAAACGCTCCATCAGCTCGATCATATACAATACATGATCAGTGACAGAGGCACCATCCTGTATTTTGGCATTAAAGATGGCACAACTAGTCTTGTGCCTAACCACATCATCGGGTGTGCCAAAGGCATCCTCCAACACTTGAAGCATATCCTTTGGCTGAGCCGTCTCAAATCTGTGATTGAACTCGTTGCTCATGGCAGCCAGTATTATACAGCGCACCGTGATCTGATCACTGAGCCACTTCTGGTAAGTGTCTCTGACTGTTCCACGTGCATTGGCAGCTGGCTCCTCAGGTGCAGGATCCGTTATCACATATAGGATCCGTTCATGCTCCAGGACTATCTTCAACTTTCAGTACCAGCTATCGATGTTAGGTCCCACCAACTTATCATTGTCCAACAATGATCGAAGCGATAGGGAAGTGGCCATATCTACACAAAGAAAAATCATAACCTAATTAGTAATTGATTCATTAAACCTAAAGATTTGGACTTTAATCAAAAGGTTTCTCCCATTATTTTATTCGAATTGGTAGCCTCTACCTCCAATTCGAGGAATTACCCTATTTTCTTAGTGGGTACTAGAATCTACTTAGACTGCACACAAGTCCAACTTTGGTTGGCCAACCCATGTACATCTAAGGATAGGTTCATAACCAATTATTTCTCTAAATAATTTCTAGTAATTTTAATTTTGCCCCAGTCCCTAAATAGTAAGCTTTGGCCTCCACTAAAAAGGTTTGGTTAGGTCCAACCATTAACATGATCATACTTGGCCCATCTAGCCAAGGAATGATTAGGCCCAACTTTGGTTGGCTAACCTAACCACTATTTAGAAAGATACAATCAAGAAATCATATTATGAATGACAATTCTATCAGCCGATAAGCACCAGGCCTTTAGGCCTCCAATGATTATCCAACTGATGGACCCATTATCATCCACTTAATGAGAGCCTATGATCTAGTTATCACCATAACTATTTTATTTTAAAGATCTAATAATTTTAAAAGATTTAATTGATTTAGAGGAGAATGTCAGATGAACCAGCTTATCATGATCCTCCCACTGGCTTCACCAAGTCATCTTAAGGGAGACCATTAAAAGGACTGGTGTAGGAGCACCTAAATCAGTCACACTAATTTATCTAGCTGACATGGGTCAGCTCGAATAGTCAAGTGATCCGATCAAAATATAATTTCATTAAGAGATCAGGTAAGTTCGATCGATGGGAGGGTCTGCCAAAGCTTGCTTTAGACACCATCAGAAATTGCCAGATAAGCGGGCTGTCAATTAAAAATCACTGGTCTGATTTACCTTAGACACCAACTGGTTTAATTAGTTTTGATTAGATCAACCTAACAGTTAGTGCTAGACCGCTTAGCCAAGAATCAAGTCTATTTGGTTTTCGTTAAAGACATGAACTTGACCAACTACAACTATTGTAATTGATCTAGAGAATTCTTGACCTAATCTAAGACAACAATTGATTAGATTTAGTCAATTCTCTAATAAAGTCCATCTTTAATCTAATCTTAGGTCTAACCTAATTAATGGACCTAATTTTCACTAACCCATTAACCCAATGTGTTATAGTTTGTGTCTTAGGTTCTTCAATTCACAATCTTAGAACCTAATTAAACAACTTCTTAATTCTCTATTAAATTTTGGGCTGAGGGTTGGGGTTCGATTTTTTAAAAATAATTTTTATATTTATAAAATATTTTTACAACATAGTTCTTACCAACCAAGTTGCATGTTTGATTCATAATCAAAATACAAGTGAAATAAGCATGAAACTACTTTAGATCTAATCTAAACAGATTCATGTAATTAAAATAATTTCAACTTTAAACTGCACAAATTTTTCAGATAAATATATGATGGTTCTTTGTACGAAAATTATTAACAAAGAGATTTTATTTTAAATTTAAATATTTTTTAAATTTAATAAATCATAAATTTAATCTAGATCATATCTAACAAATTTATGATTAAAGATAGATCTACACGAACTAGGATAACCTTTGCACTGTAAGGGGTAAACCTTACAGCAAGACAACCTACAGTTCGTGATTGATCAAAAAATTTTAATTTTAGATTTAACAATCAGATTATAAATTAGATCTAATCTAAGAAATAATCTAAGTATATATAAATAATCATGTAATAAACAACCTATACTCTGATACCAATTCAAGGAACCAGATCTAGGGTTTCAGGGTTAGATCTTAAAATTTTTTCAAGATCAGACAGCGAAAGACTAAAATAAATCAAAATTTATCTTATAAAATTAAAAAATCCTTAGATCTAAGATCCTTTATATAATTATTACATGGTATTAAATCAAAAATTAAAATATAAAGAGTAAGAACTACATGTTAATCAAATCAACATGTCTCTATATTACATCTAATGTATGTAAAATATAATAGATCAGATCTATTACCTTGCAAGTTAGACGTTCTAACTTTACTGATCTGGGCATGAGGATGATGTTGTGAGCCGCACATACATCAAGCCTCTAGGAGTCATCCACACGAGCCCACGAATCACGATCAGAAGTCCTAATCCAAAAAATCGGCACAGTATGCTAGTACTATGCTGATCCTTCTTCGATGGTCGATCAGATGCCTCTTTCTTTTTGATTTGGACTCTTCCAAAGATGAAAAGTAAGAGAAGAAGTTTTAGATATGAGACACTCTTAGAAAACTCACAGATGGAGGAAGAAAAGAGGTGAACTCAGCAACCCTAGAAGAAGATCCTCTTTTTCTTCTCTTTGCTCTCACCTAGACACCTAGTTTTGTGTCTATTATATCTCCATGCCCTAACACTCTTTTTCTTTTATTTTCACACACCACAAAGTTCTCTCAATGTTATATAATCCACAAAAATTTTAAGAAGAAATTCATCTTAAATAATAAGATATGAAGAGTCCTTTTCTAGGTCAAATACCTAGTCAAAAAAAATCCAAACAGGGCAAGACAAGTGGTGCCTAACTCTTGGGTGCCTCTTCCTTCTTTTTCTACCATGGACCACCAAAAAAGGGAACACAATATGTGCCATAAAAGCCACAAAAATTTTAAAAAAAATTTGGGTAAAATCAGTGCCATAAGGAAAGAGTTTTGGTTTCTTAAAATTCTATCTCATAGAATTTGAAATCCAAACTAATTCCCACTTTGACTTGGTCCACAACCACATTCCATATAAGAGAGAAAGAGTGGAAAGCTTTGGACATGTGTGAAGGCCTGGAGGAGAAGATTTTGTCACACAAAATAAGAGAGAGTGGGCGTGGGGGGCTAAGGTGGTGCAAGGTGGAATCCTAGTCTTACTAGGATTCAATCTATGACTTGTTCAAATTTGGTTTCTCAAACTAAATCAAACCAAAACTAAATCAACCTAATTAAAATAAGTCTTAACTCAATTAAAAATCTAATTTAATCAAATTAAATTAAATTTAAATCTGATTTAATTTTTTAATCAAATTAGAAATTAGGTTGACCCAAGTCCTAATTGAACTAGGACTATTTTTTTCTTGCACTTAGCTTATCCAATAAACCAATTGGACTTGATCCAATCAAGCCCAAACTAAATCTAATTAAATCATATTCAATTAAACTTAATCTTAACTCATTGGCTTAATCAAATTAAGTCAATTAACAATCAAATTGTTAATCGATCCTCCTACAACACTTGCACTTGGTTAAAGATCAATCGTATTGATCGTTTAACCCTAGAATGATTCTTAATCGTTGATCAACCATCCGATCGGATTGTAAACTCTAATGTGTGTGACCTTATAGGTCTGAACCTAAGCTCATAATATAGAAATAAATTTTATACCAATCGAAGTGACTATCTAGCAATGGTACCCGACGGTCAGATAGATTGAATGCGTAGAACAACATCCTTAGAACCCATGCAGATATAATTTTCATATAATTCATCCCTTTGACCAAAATGCTCATAGGACACCTCAGAGTTCAACTGTCAACTCTAATCAGGTTGTCCATATTATATTTCAAAATATCAAATCCATCCGATGGATTACCCTGGCCAAGGTTTTGCTAAATTGAAATACAACGACTCATTCTTCTCCAACTCTTGGAGTGGTCAATCTCATCTTGATCACACTCTGACTTCACAAGTATTTGACTGTGCCCAAAAGTCTTCCATCACTGAATTAGAAATTCAGTTAGTCCAGTACCAAAGCACAGTGAGTTGCTTGCAAGTCACTAAGGCGATCTCAGGTCTAAGGGACACTTATACCTATATCCCATCAAAGACATTCTCGACAGCAGAATATTCTGGAGTTGGTCACATTCAATGATGATGTATCCTTATATCTTATCTGTATACCATACCAGTATCTCCACACTCTTTAGTTAAGAGGACAACCAACCCATATAGCCTACAACGACCTATGCTCGATAGAAACTGTCATCCTTAAACAGTCCATCATTTGGTCGTGGACAGTTTTAAGGACTAATCGATAAATTCTCTCTTTATCGAACCTAAATAGTCCTAAGGATTTCATCACAACAACGGAGTTCATTAGAAGATGAAAACTTGTGATGAAAATATCAAAAATATATTTTATTTATTAATAAATCAATTACAATACAAGGTTGCTCAACCGTCAACAGGTTGATGATTGACTTCTGGGACATATTTCTCAACATGGACGACTGTGATATGGAGGGAGGTAGTGAAGAAGTAAATATTTTAGTTGATACATCAAGTGATGAAACTACTCTCCGTTGGACAATCAAGTATGAGCTATTTCCTGCATAAGCCAATACACCCACAGCCCCATCATTAGAATCACCACCTGCACTAGAATTAAAGCCACTTCCGGCCACACTCAAGTATGCATTCCTAGGACCTAATGATACCCTTCCAGTGATCAATGCATCAGACTTGAACTCGGATCAAGAAGCACAATTGGTTGGTGTTCTGAAGAAAAATAAAGAGGCTATCGACTGGTCCATTGCTAATCTAAAAAGAATTGACCCCTCCATCTGTATGCACCATATTCATTGCGAGGTAGATACCAAACCCCATCAAAACATGTAGAGGAGACTGAACCCAAATATGTGGAAAGTAGTGAAGAAAGAAGTGGTAAAATGGTTAGACGCTGGAATCATCTACCCCATATTCGATAGTAAATGGGTCAGTCCTACTCAAGTAGTACTTAAAAAAGCAGGTATTACTGTGGTGAAAAATGAAGAAAGTGAATTGCTTCCCACTCGCACACCATCTGGTTGGCGAGTGTGCATTGACTATAGGAAACTCAATGCCGTTACTAGAAAGGATAATTTTTCATTATCCTTCGTCAATCAAATTCTAGAATGGCTAGCAGGTCAATATTTTTTTTTATTTCCTAGATAGTTATTCGGGGTACAATTAGATACCTTTATTTTCGGATGACCAAGAGACCACCTTCACTTGCCCCTACAACACTTTCATTTTTCGATGTATACCGTTCGGACTCTGCAATGCACCCGCTACATTTCAACGGTGCATTTTGGCCATTCTTTTAGATATGGTGGATAAATATCTCAAAGTATTTATGGATAATTTCTCTGTATTTGGAACCACTTTTGAGGGTTGTCTTCATAACCTCTCCAAAGTCCTTAAGCACTGCACGGAGACAAATTTGGTTTTAAATTGGAAAAAGAGCCATTTCATGGTTCGGGAAGAAATCGTCTTGGGACATGTTATTTTCGAAAGGAGGATTGAGGTAGATAAAGCAAAAATTAAGGTCATCTCAAAACTACCACCCCCCACTTCGGTTTGACAAATACGATCTTTCTTAGGTCATGCTGGATTTTACAGATGCTTCATTAAAAATTTTAGCAAAATATCGAGACCCTTGTGCAATCTGCTGGTCAAGGATACACCATTTATCTTTAATGAAGAATGTCTATAAGCCTTCTACACGTTATGAGTAGTCCTAACAACAGCACCCATAATAAAACCTCCTGATTGATCCTTTCCATTTGAAATCATGTGTGATGCTTTCGATTTTACAATAGGAGCCATCTTAGATCAAATAATCAATAAGGAGCCACATGTGATCCATTATGCTAGCAAAACTCTATCCGATGCTCAATTAAACTACACTATGATAGAAAAAGAGCTACTAGCGGTGGTATTTGCCCTTGATAAATTTCGTTCATATCTGTTAGGGTCTAAGATTCTAGTGTATTCTGATCATGCGGATTTGAAACATCTGCTCTCAAAGAAAGATACTAAATCATGATTGATCAAATGGATCTTTCTGCTTCAAGAATTTGATCTAAAAATTTGAGACAAGTAAGATTTCGAAAATATGATCGCTGATCACATTTCTAGAATCTTAGTTGATCATACAATAGGTACAGATGAAGTCAAGGAGAAATTTTCTGATGAATAATTTTTTGCAAAATCCTCTGACCAAATCTCATGGTTTGCCCACATCATTAACTACTTGGCAATAGGGCAAGTTCCCCTCCATTGGACAAAACAGGAGAAGGATCGATTCTTCTCACAGGTCAAATATTATTATTGGGAGGAACCCGAATTGTTCAAACATTGTCCTAACCAAGTAATTCGACGCTGTGTCCCTAAGGATGAGTATCAAAGTATACTTACCTTTTGTCACTTTCATACATACGGGGGACATTTCAGTGGAAAGAAAATGACTGCAAAAGTATTACAAAATGGGTTTTACTGGTCGACATTATTTAAGGATACACATAAATTTTGTCTTGAGTACTTGCGTTGTCAGCAAATAGAAAATATTTCTAGAAAAACA